>NW_020455205.1:646545-690638 GCF_003342845.1 Nothoprocta perdicaria | reverse complement strand
TTTTTTTTTTTTTTTTTTTTTTTTTTTGAGTGCCCAGGCCTTCATAATGCATCAGTCCTCATTAGGGCAATTTGCTCATGTCAGTTCCTGTTACAAAAGTGGTAGGCACATGGATAGAGCTCTGTAATAGCAGCCTGTCTCACAGACTGTGCTGAACTGCTCTGTGATGTGACTTGGATTTTATAAATAATTGAAAACAATAAGTGGCAGGAGAGCCAGCAGCAGGAAGCACACAACTCACTGTAGTCTGTGTGTGAGCAGCTCCCTTGGACTAAATAAAATCAATAATCACCAACAAGCCTTCCTTGGGTACTATAAAAGCTAAAGATCCCGTATTGCCTTTTATAAATGAAACCCAAGTAATTGACAGCAGTGACAGCTGCTGGGAGCACACCACTCACTGCCTGTTCTCAGTGCCCCCTTCCTTTCCCCATCCCCACCAACAGAAACAACAACAGAAATACTGCAAACATGAATGACTGGCATTGCTGTGGGGTGAGAAGAACTCATTGTCTTGTATTTGGAAATGAAAAATGCCAGCAAAATGTTGTTAATGAGGCACTCGATGGGCACTGATTTCAAAAGYTAAAATTTGCTTAAATCAAAATAATAAGGAATATTTCTCTAGGACACTACTGAGAATTCAGACAGCTCTTGATCCCCAAGTAGTTCTATACATTCCTTACCTCCTACAGGGAATAATAATAGGAAAGAAACCTACCTTCCTCAGTGGATTGCTAAGAGATGATTAATCAGTCAATGTTTGGAAATGCAATAAAAATGTAATGCTTCCCACCAGAGCTAAATATCTTTTCACAGACTCCTCTCCTTCCAGTCTTCCATTCTACTCTAATTCCTTTCTTTCGTGGGTGCATATACTTCCAGCATACCTCAGCAGCACACTCGGACTCTAGGATGCCACTACACCCTAAAGCACTTACTTTAAGTGTCAGGGTTCACTGTTTTGTAAAATGCTTGCCTGAAAAAAGAATTTACAACCACTTGGCATAGAGAACCTTGACTGAACCAATCTTTTCAAAAGTTTTCATTCCCCGCTATTCCAAAATAACTCCAAGCAGTGCTCGAGACAAGAGCTGATCTATTCTATACTGGAGCATTGCCTCAAGTCTACCCAAG
Source organism: Nothoprocta perdicaria (assembly GCF_003342845.1). Lineage (NCBI taxonomy): Eukaryota > Metazoa > Chordata > Aves > Tinamiformes > Tinamidae > Nothoprocta > Nothoprocta perdicaria. The sequence continues at coordinate 689,501 of NW_020455205.1, read as the reverse complement.
TGCCARCTTTTGTACTTGCATGCATCTCATGCTGATGCACTGCTTTCTGGACACTGACTATGCAAGACAAAAACTGTGTTCAGTCTGCAACATTCCTCAGAGTAACTGGTGCCAGAAGGCATAGGTGGAAATTCCTGCTCTTTTGAGGCCTTTCACTGTCCTTTCCTGATGATGAGACTGTTCAGTCTCTTGAGGACGGACAGTCTGAGATCTCTACCTCTTCTCTGAGTGAAAGACCAGTTTGAAATCTTCATTTTCAAAGAGCTTTCGAGATATTCAATGTCTTCCTATCCCTACACATCATGCCCATTTTCCTGTTAAGATGCTTCTTTTGTGACTAGAAGCTAGGCAGAATTGAGAGGGTGAGTACAGTGTGCTCAGGCACTTCCCTGAGCGCTCTGGAGAGCCTGTTTATGTGCTKGAAGGAGAGCCACAGTAGGCAGGAGCAGTAGACACAGCAGAACAGAGTTTAAGAAAGGCACTGGTGACAAAGGACATTCTGCAAAGCAAGCAGTGCAGAGCAGTAGTAACAAGGGCTTAGGCCTCTTGTAGCCTGCAGAAAGCAAATTCAAGTGCCAGCCTGTGTCTAGATAAAAGGCCACTGAGGTAAACCATACATTTCAGCAGTTCTGAGTTACAGGGGATGTCTTGGGTTAAGAAGGTACCATAAATGTTGAAACATATCTGGGAGCAATTCACTGCTCCTAAATGTCAGATTCTGACTTTCAATGCAAGAAAAACCCTCTCTGCAGAGATTCTGGAAAGCAATGGTTCATTGCAATAGGATAAGAGTTATGAGGAATCGTTTAAGAGACCCCTAAAATGCTGTCACTCTAAAGGGTGTGTTCCTTTTCATTTTGAAACATGCAATAATTTTTACAATGTCAGATATTAGAAAAAAAACAACAGTGATTTTAATTCCCTTAACAGTTCCAGCACTACCTCACTTTGATATTACACATCTCCACTAGTATGTTYTGCTAATCTGAGGTGTGCATCTTTGACTGGGTATTTTTAGCGGCAGAAMACAAACTTTTCTGGGAAAGTGCAGATCAGTACATACCAAATGCTTTTTTGCCTTCTTCTGTATTATGATTATAAGGAAGTGTTTTTTGCTATAAAGGGACAAATGAATAGATTTCACATTCTCCCAGCCATCTGTGCTGTGAGTGACACAGGGTCTCTGTTAGTTTCCTATTAGAAAAAATCAAATTTCCTATATAATTGAAGATAGATTAAAAGGTCTGTCGGTCATTGTCCAATTGCTCCTTTCCCATTTCTCTAAGGCATTAAGTTCTAAAGTATATAGACTTTTTTTTTTTTTTTTTTTCCCTAAGCCAGGCTTCAAATTCAACCCAAGCTAGCATTTTATTTGATGGATCTTCTGTGCCTTAGAAGCACAGGATATGAGGACTGTTATATCCACAGGTGATGGACAATGCTGAGTTCTGAAAATCTATCAGTGATTGACAAGAGTTGAACTTTTCAAGTTCCCAGATCTTATTTTAAGGATGATCTTTTTTCTCAAGTATTATCTCAGGATGGCAATTCTGGTAGGTGAGACAGCTCAATAGTCAGAGACCAGCTCTGGTAAATCAACTGAGGAGCTGCCATTTTAAATGTTTCTGAAGACTAAATACTCTGACACCAAACTCATTTGTCCCATTTCAGGGACCTGAAATGCAGTCTCACAAATTTGCAGCAATGTACAAAACAGATGTAAAGTACATACACACCTAGAAAAAGTTAATTAATATCAATGAAACAATTCTTCTTCTCTTCTGAATCCTTGTAGTATTTGTCTCACAATGTATGCAGCCCAAACTAGGATTCCATTGTGGTCTTGTTCTGCCTATTCCAAAACTTAGTGGCTAATGCTAGGATAAAGTATGGATTCTCTTACTCCAGCTCTGAAGGAATGCATTACATATGTCATGAAAGAGAATCTTCATTCAACATGGGTAGAAACTAGGTGCAAATCAACAAGTCTTTCAGAACATCATATTCATTACCAAATCCAGTTCTAGAAGAAAATAATGTCATCTCCTATCCTGGTGAGAGGAATGCTGATTTTAGGTTGCAGATATAACACAGAAAGGACTAGGCTGTTTGCACTCATCYTTTTTCCACATTCCTCTCTAACCACCTGCTAGTTGTTGTTGTTTAGGACAGAGTGGGACTGTGCTTCAGCAAGTTGCGACTTTGTAATAGCAACCTCTGTCTCTTTCGAGATACATAAAACTCTACTATGGATTTATGCTCATTTAAAAGAGAATTGGGGAGAAAATCTAGAGAGAGAGCTTTCTCCAGTTTTCCTTTTGGAAATCAAACTCCTCTTACGAAACAGCTAAGCATCTTCCTCATCAGAAGGGTTACATGCAGCCTCACTTAAKCAGAACATAGTGTCTAGCACCCGCACACTAGTTCCCAAAGTCAGCTTTGAGAGAATAATGGTACTGCTGCAGCCTGAGTGATGGGGAGGAATTATCATATACAGTGGTGACACACATTATTTATCCCATTAGCATGAAATACTGTGAATGCATGGCCACCATAATGAGCAGCCAAGTGAGGAGGTAATTTAAATGTTGATCAAGGACACTGTTTGATAGAGATTAGCTGAATCAGCTCACTGATTCCACATGTTTTATGCATCACAACATAGTAAAATATAAAAAAAAAAAAAAAAAAAAAGAAGAATTTTGAAAATTTGCAGGTATTACTCCCCACCCCTTGTAACACCCAATTTACAGGAAAACAAAAATTGCAGTTTCTCCTATAAAGTTTTTTTTAAAAAAAAAAGCTTAAAAAATCCTAGTAGTTCTCTAATAATTAAGCAGGATTTAAAAAAAAAAATTACTTTGAAAATGCTCTTCTATATGCTTCGTACTTTATGTTTGCTGTCAACTGGCATTTTASCTTTCTTGGTCAATTTAAAGAAGATACTTGCTAAATTTTTCTGTAAAATGCAAATGAAGATTTCAGTAAATGGGAATGTTTTGCTCTTGAATTACTACCGTAGAGCAGAAGAGCATCATAAAGACCATGTGTCCAAACTAATAAGCTCAAATTTCAAATGTGGGAATACTCACAATGAACTGCTTGCAAACAAGCTAAAGGATTATTTGCAGACATTATTTGGCAAATTCACTGAATAAATTATTTGCTATGAATTATTCACCCAACTCTATTACTTACCCTCATCAGGAATTAAAGCCATCGAAACTTGAGCTTTATTGTTAACTGTTATAATTATGAATTATAATTAATTCTTAACACGGTTGTCAAGAGACTGCAACATGACTGAAAAGTCTGCAACATTCCAAAGGTATCAATGACACAAATAATTCCCTCAACGCAAAACATGRCATTAAAATAGGCTGAAAATAAATCACTGACAATGAGTAAGCAAAATAATAATTTGCTACTTAAACAATTAACATTTCAAATGTTAATTCTTCTATTCTCTACAGCCCTGATAACAGTGATTCACTGAACCTGAGAAAGCTGCAAGCAAAACTAACTGGGCAACACAAGGGAAAAATTGTTCCTTTGGAGGATACATCTCCTATCTCTTTGTGACAGTTGTTAGGCAAATTTTAAACATTATTTACCTCATAGCTTAGTGCTGCGGATAATCACACTATATAAACATCTAGCTGGTTATTTTATATGAAAATAATAATAATACAGAAAATTAAACAGGTGATACCTCTTAAACCTGTCTAGCCTTATATTAGCTGTATTTTAGCCCTGAACACAGCCTTATATTCAAAAAAGTAAATGRTTACTTAAAATGTTACCCACAGCCATCTAACTCTTCTTAATATCTGTAGGCTGGGTATCTTTGAATCTCTAGAGCATTTTCTTCTGCAACATTTGAACCCCAAATTTATGTCTTTTTTTTTTYCCCCTTCAGATTATGRTATTAACAAATATTGCTTTACCCTTAATGTAAGAGTGTTTGATCTAGAGTTTGGAGCCCTTTAAATCTTTCCTCTAGTGTGATGCCCTTGCTACTAGAGCTCCAGTTGAGATAATCTTGTCACAGTAATTGCTGCTGTCATCATCAGTATTAAGGTTCATTTTGATTTCTTTTTGAGAAAAAGCTCTTAGCCCTTCCAGCAGCATGACTAATCAAGCTATTTGAGATCTGAGCTTCGAGGTTTCCAGTATTTGTGTGGTCATTTGAAATCTGGAGGCCAAGAGATGATTCATTCATTGTCTGCCTAAAAAATCTTCAGAAACATAATTACTGCTGTAGCTAATGTTACAAGAAAATGTCTGATTATGGTTGCAGCCATCTAAGCTTTCTGTATGTTACTGGCCATTCTGATACATGCAAGTATCACACATTTTGGTTTGCTTTCTTGAGCAGGCTTAATAAAACTTAATCAAGTTCTTAAGCCATAATGAGAACACTACTGGGTATCCTGCAGGATAAAAACTCAAGAAACATTTTCATTATGAAGCAGATGTGTACCCCTCATTTCTATTAGTGTACACAGACAAATCTACATAGGTAAACCCAAACTGGGACCTAATTAAAAAACACTAGACATTCAACAGGAAACATTTCTCACATGATATGAATAAACAAGAATATCTAAAGATATGAAAGTGATTTAGAAACTTTTTTTTCTTTTAATAAATAGCAGGTTATCAATAAGTATTATGGGCTCCATGAATACATAATAAAATATTAATAAAATATCAGTCATTAGAATCCGACTTGTCCATAATTAGAGCAAATCTAATACTTTTCGTAGATAGAAACATTTAAAAAAAAATGACCACTCAAGCAGCCCTTTGAATATAAGCTGAAAGTTAAAGTAATTCTAATATGAGCGAGACTTCCTTATTCCTGTAATCCAGTATGACTCTGCATAAATGTGAAAGATATTACCTGTCACTACCACTACATTTAGGGTTAGGGAGAATGAAGGGAAAGGAAGAAAGGAATAAAGGACTATATTAAGTAGTTAACTGCACCTTAGAAGTTCATGGCTGTGCATGTTTCTTGAATGCAGAGGCAAACTAATTTAGTTTAATTTGTGATCTTGCAATAATTTCTGTCAATCAGGATGGCATTAATAAAAAACCTCAATCTAAACAGAAGTGCTGTGCAGCGTGTATAATGTATACACTCATTGAAAGAGGCTGAAAAGATTGCAGTCACACAATTAGGGTAACATTTGACAGCTTTAATCACTTTGAATCTCTTCACATCACTTTTAAATGTCAAAACCACCTCCAGAGATCTCATCAGAACAAAGCATTACTTAAATTGCAAATGAAACTATCCAAATTCAGCACACTATTATTAAAAATATCCAAAACGCCCTACATTATTTTATGAGAAACATTCATAAAACATTCTATGATGCAACACTGAAATGAGCAAAACAGGAAACAACTATGGCTCATTAAAAAAGGTATTTTACTCTAAATTTTACTCTAAATTTACTCTCCATTAGCATGTCACAGGATTTTATCTTCAATACCGTGCTTTAGCATCTTCCCCAAGCAACTGAAATTACTTCTTCCATATAAAAAGAGTATTTAAAACACAAAACTCTTGTACTTTGTCATGAACTGGCAAATCGCTGTAAACAGGTTTTTGGACCGATGACATCAGAAAGCTGTTTATTCTTCTCATTTGTGATTTTTTTTCCTGATCTCTCTACAGTAACTGTAGCTGCCACCTCCATGACATTTTGGCATATATTCTCTAAGACTTACCTGCGTACAAAGAATAGGCAGTGAAATGTCCTTACRTTTTACGTATTTCCTTTAATCATTGTTTTCTATCTGTGCTCTGAATCACATATACTAAAAATTTAAAAAGGCACTAATATAAAAATCGAATCTATACGTAATAAGGATTAAGATCTTTTCATATCCTACAACATCCCAGAGCCCTCCAGCTAATTTCATGACTTTAGTATTATAAAATTGTTGGGTATTTTTCACATCTAAATTTAGAAAAAAGGACAAAAATCTCCTTATGCAATAAAAATGATTTGAAACAAAATCTGAGAAAAGTCTGAATGTTACCTCTTAGACGGTCTCAGAGTGCGTGCCCAAATAATGCACTAACCCCATATTTTTTTTTCAGAGTTTCATTGCTGTCCTAGTTTTCAAGTATGAGAAAATACAGTCTTTCTGTGTCCAACTTCATTTTAGCAGAAATGTATTTTCACATCATTATCAAAAATCAAGTTTAATAAGAAAATACCTAAATATTGCATAACTGACAAAGCTTAGATAACATTTTAAAATGGTCTTAATTGTGTGTTTTAACTTCACTGTTCATAGCACCAGAGTTAACAACCTGTCTTTCTGGAGTGTTGGTTTAATTAAATGATTTTAACCTACTTTCAATGTGCTGAATAGAATAGGAAGAAATGCTGAGATGTATAGGAGTAACTTGCTAATGACAGAAGCTAATTTTAAAACTGTCCCTCTTCCAGATTTGAGAAGAACCAATCAGTACAATTTAAACAGCATCTAGTTTGGAAAGAATACAGCTGATCCCTAATACATGGACTTGCAGCCTGGAGAGACCACACACGGCATGTCTATTAACAGGTCACCGAGTTTCTTTTTTTTCAATCTACCTCAGTGAGCGGCAGCTAGTTTTCTTTCTCAGCAAGCAAAACACAGCATGTGCAACTTTGAACCATCCTGCACTGCAGGGAATATTTTGCAGAAGCTACATGATAAGATTACCAAATGTCTTACTCTTTGCTCTCTTTGTCCTTGGGTTTACTGCCTCCGATAATGGGGCAAATACAGTACATGTCATAAAGGAAAAGTTGCTCACTCAAGTGCCATATTCCCTAGATTGTTTTCAATATTAGTAATCATGAACCAGCATACAGTTTGCTCTACCCACCCACTCTTCCCTTGCTGACTGCAATCACATTACCTTATTTTGTCACGTGTGTGACACTTCGACAAAATTGCCAACATTTTGTGCGCTGCCCTGCAAACATGACACTGACTTCACAGTAATTTCATCTCTGGGATATAAAGTAAGTTCTAAGCAGCAACAGAATCCAAGCTGTATTTCTTACTGTACCACTGTTTGCTTGTGTAACCTTGGATGAGTCATTTTACCTCAGAGGACCTCACTTTCCTCATACATAAAATGCTCAGAGAATATTAATATTCCTCACTGAACAGTTCTGCAAATTCCTTAAATTAAAGGGTTCAAAATAAGTGCAAGGTACGGTTCCAATTATCAGCTACAAGGCGCTGACCAGAAAGGATCTTTTCTTCTATTAAAGCATTTGTAGAGCTGAGCTGTGCCACCCGTTCAAGCTGCAATCTGGTTGTTTACTTTCTTTACCTCATAGTGTCACATACAATAGCATCTTTGAAAAAACACTGAGGTGACTGGAAGGTCCTCCCACAGGGACAAACACTCTAATGTGAACATATATTATTCACTAGGTTATAAGCAAGAGAAAGCAATTACAACAGAGAAAAAAAAGAAAAATGCAACAGCAGCGGCAGCATTCGGTGTGTTCTGAAAAGAGAGGCGTCCTAAAAGTCAGGAGCTGGATAAGCTATTGTTATCACAGTATTGACCAAAGGCCAAACAAGTTTCAAGGCCTTATTAGAGTTGATCTGCACATACAGTTAGTAGAAAGACAATACCTGACTTGAAGAGCTTGCAATCTAATGAAAGGCTTATTATGAGAAAGTCTTTCCGCAAGGGGATGAATAACCACAAATGGATACATAGGGGCAAATAAGAGACAGCTTGTCTGCTCAATTAGATGTTGATTCAACATTCTCAAATCAGCCCTGAGTGAGACAAACAATGCTGGCACAGGGCCATACTTGCTTGTGGCCAAAAATCACACTGTAATGATGAAACACGTTTTCTAAAAATGAGGTCAAAATATGAATGGACATATAATATTCTTTACAAGAGCAAAGCAAGTGGTTGGTGGTTTCGGTGAAGTGTTCTAAATATAATTTATCATCAAGGATACAGTAAATAGATTGTTTTCAGCACTAGAGCAGTGTTAGGATAATAATTTCCTCCATTTAGGAATATGTCATTTGGCTACAGGACAGATTAACAGTTTACTGTAAAAGAGATTCTGGCTTTATTATCTCAGTATCTATGTAGTTTTATAAATGCAACTACAGTGGCCTTGAAAAATTGCTTCTCAGATTTATCTCATGCTAACTATCTATAATCTGCATTGCAGGAGCTTCTGATGAGTTGCAGGAGCAATAGAAGTTATGCTGGGAAAGGGAAGAGATTATGTATTTTTGGAACTGCAATAGAAACTCAAAGCCAATGTTATTTCTCAAAATTCTTGGAAAATATTCATTATAACCATTTATTTAGTACATTCCTGCTCTCCTCTGACTTACTTGAAAAACTAATGAGATTGTACCATGAAAAAATCTGTTTTAAATGGACTAGATTTTATGTTAATTGATCAAAGATTGAGCTTTTATTGAAGGAAACTCCCGAAAATTCATCTGAATGCTTTGCAAAATATCCATCCTGATTTTGCTTATGCAAAATATATATTGGGCAATTTTTATTTTCAAAAGACACAGCTTATGTCAATCATACTCTTGCCCATCACGTGACTGGACAAACAAACTGCTTTTTCCAACACGTCCATATCAGAACGACTAACGCTTGTTGAATGACAGTGAATGCTTTTGTCTTCAGCATAGTACTTTAGGCATTTTTCTGAGTATATAAAAAAATAAGCTTTTTACTAGTCAATTATACTTCAGAACTTGTCTAAGAACTGCAAAAGACAAAATTATTAGCAAAAGAACTGGGCATGCCCAAGGCTGATATCCTGGTGAGGAGGGAATTATTTTAATAAGTGTGGGAAAGTGGTTTAAGAATCTAGCTTTCCCACTGGGAAAAGAACTGAGCACAGTACGAATCAAAGTTCTAAAGTAAACTACGAAAGATAGACTGTTATATCATTTAGCAGACCAGCTCTTTAAGTTATATTATCCAAGCTTTTGCAGTGTAAAGGGCCTTTCTTCAGGGATGAATTATGGATATCATGTTAAATTTATAACCCACTTCCATTACAAAGACCTATTTTAGCCTCTTGTCTAATTATGATTTAGAAAATTGGTTTGGCCTGAAAATTGTCTGATTTACTCTAAAGACAAAGGAGAATGTTTCCATAGAGTGCAAAGATAATTTATGGCACAGTTTTTCAGGCAGAGGTCATTCAATTATTTCCCTGATTTAAAATTTTGTCTTTTGTCTAACATTTCTTTGGCTCCACCTAGGTCAAGAATTGATTGTTGTTATCTCTTTGAGTTTTTTTTTTTTAAGTAGGAAGCTACTGAAAACTTGTGAATTATAGTTCAGAAAACTGATAATACATATTCATAATTTCTTTTGGTATATTGTTGTTTTCTCTGACAATTCCAGTGTTCAGGAAAGACAGCTGTATGGAGAAAGGTTAGACTTTGTGTTTTGCAATGATAGTGCAAAAAATAAAAACAAGATTGGTGTGTATTTTTTTTTAATCTTACTGAAAATCTAAAAGTATATGAAAAAATGATTTTAGGGCAAATGCATAATTTAAATGAAGATATGCCCATTTATAGCTGTAGTAAATTCAGCACCACTTTAATGTTAAAGTAGATATTATAATTCTCCAAAAAAAGCCTTGTGTTAAAGCTAGTTACCTGGAATGGGAGAAAGGCAAGTTCAGTTCTGTCTGAAGAGATCGGAGCTGTAATCTTGGGCATGGAAAAGACATGTGGGAGGGTTTCAGTGACTGCTGTTGAACTACTTTTGTATTTGAGGCACTAGTTCATTATTCATCCAGTCAGAAAGGGCAGTCAGCAGGAGGATCAGAAGACAGTAATAGAGAGAAGAAGGGTGCTCAGGAGAGCAGGTTCAAATTCCTWATCTGATTGTAAATAAAAAATACAAATTTACCATAAATCTAGAAACCATATGCTTTTCTTTCTATTTCAGTGGCTTAATGAGCTGACTACAAAGCTCATAAATAGTTATACATGATTATTTAACTATCCTGACAGGTGGAACAGCTTCAGCAAGARGAAAAATGAAATACTCTATCACTAACATAGAACGCAGGAACAAGTGAGATCACCTAGGGAAGACTGGAGAAACATAGATTAGCAAGGCTGTGGAGTGCTCTGAAGTAAGAGTTACATTTGCCACAGAAATAAATGTTTTGTAATAGCATGGAAAACAGGTTATAGAAAAAAAAGAAAAAAAAGACTGGAAGTAACAGCAGTAAGAAAATCATCAATAGTGTCCAGGAGACAGAAAAAGAAAAAAAACAGTAACATCTGCTTTGGCAATTATGTCAGTGGCTGGCTTCTTTCTGACTGATAACCCTGAAGCTGATGCAAAGAATATATTCTTAGATGTATGCAATAGAACTTTTCATTTAACAAACTGAAATCCTTTACTAAATAGTGATGGGCAGACTAATAACATACCTCATACAAGAACAATTTGGAGCATATTCTGCAGCATTAAAACTGCTCTCCTTTCCTGGCTTCCTACATGAAATAATGGTCTTGCTCCAAACCTCCAACATGAAGTTTTTCTTCATTTTCAATTCATCAGTTACAAGGCTGAGCCCCATCTTAATGAYTTCACCAATGAGGAACAAAAATGGTTCTTTGTCGGAGACCTTGAGACTGAGCTGCCCTTGCTGAGACAAACATTGTTACAGAGGCTCCCAGAAAGAAATCCAGACTCTCTTAAAAGGTACATTACAAATTGGAGACAACCACAAACTAATCAAAATGTAATAGGAAAATAATTTCTCTCTGCTTTGTATTTCTCKATGCAGTTAATAAAAGATTTATTTAATAATACTACTTTCTATTGTGGGCTTTGTTACTGACAGGCTTTGTTACTCCATGCCAATTATTATTTGAAGCTATTTGTTGGGTGAACTCTATCATTGCTATTTAGAAAATAGAAAAGAAGGGAAAAGGTCTCTGAAGTTCTGAATCCTACAGACCGAGCTGTAGCTACGGCTACAGATAGAGAGTAGCCTTCCTATCTAAATGAAGCTATACTATTTAATTTTTGCATATGCAAAGATGTTGATAAAGTCAGTTAGATTGTGAATTTACAGTATAATCTTGCTTAAACAACTCTAATTAAAAATTCCCCGTCGAGTTTTGGCTTTAACCTCTTAGTCTGTACTGTCTTTGGGTGACATATTAGTACATAATGGCATAAAAGGCACCTTTAGAATTGCTCAGAATGCCGGTAACAGAAGGCAGTGAATAGAGTTAGGACAGGTATTTACAACTTTCCCATGTTTCCCTTAGAAAACTATCCTTTCAATATTCCTCCCCAAACAAATTTCTTTTTCACCAATTCTTAACATTATTCATACAGCTGCTAACTGGCAAATTGTAAATGCTGGATATGAATGATTTGATTCAATCTGTAAGTGAGGCTGGAACTTGGTGAAGAGGGTTCACAGATTGAATTCATACATCATAAATAATAAAAGAGTATTTGCAAGAAAAAGTAAATTGCTGAAATAAATTAGAATGAAAAACAAACTCAGCCATGTCCTGGGGAGCRAGCATTTTTAATTATTATTTTTCTCTCTTGGCTTCCCTGCCTGTGGTGTCTCTGTGATAGACATAATAAAAGTTTCTTCTAAAATGTAAAGTGTGAATGCTAAATATTTCATAGAATAAAAAGGACTGTTATAGTCACCTTTTGCAGAACAGCTGCCATCCCTTCTCTCTGTGTCTCTCTCCCTTTTCTCTTAACCCTGTGCCGCATTACTTAGTGTAGGGTCTGCCAAACAAGAGGTGAGAGATGATAGACCCCCTGAGGAACGAGAAAATGGAGAGGTTGACTGCACACATTGCACATGAATAGTAGGAGGGGATGCTGCTSTACTTTGGTTCCTTTCTGCCATTTAAAGATATCCTCTAAAGAACTTAKCATTACATAGTGCTTTAAGCAACGAACTGTGACTCAGAAAACCTGGGTTCTATCTATCATTGCACAGTTTTATGAATCACTTCCCTGGCCTCAGTTTCTCTATAAAGCACCACTTAGGGTTATCTTTTGAARACTGCTTTATGATGTCTGACTGCAAAGCAACCAGAAATACAAAACTTCTTTAGAGGCAACTCTTTTGTTAATGTAGCAATGGAAAGCCAGGATAATCCAGGTGAAGAAAAAACACAAATAATCCTAGTGCTTGTAGACTGGCTCATGTAGAGTTAGGTAGAATTATCTCTATCCATTATACAGATTTGTATAATGTGCTTATCTGTTCATGAAAACGAATACTTGATTAYATGCCGCTATGACTGTTGCAAAATTAAAAAAAGGGTGGGGAAGAGGAGAGAAAAAAAGGGTTAGTTGCATGAGGGGGACCGGGAAGAGAAGCCTTGAGGTGTTTCTGTACTTCAGTTCTGATCCTAGACATCTATTTTAGTTTTACTCTTTAAAGTTAAATATTGTATTTAACTCCTTTGAACTTTACTATTATTTTCCCTGGCTACGCCTGTCCATTGGTAAACCTACCCTACTGATCCACTGACCATGTAGCGTACTGGCTTATATCACTACTATTCACATTTTAGTGCCCTACAGAAAAGATGCTGAAGGTCCACTGGGTCTTTACTGTGTACCAGCAGGACTCTGTTATGATATTCTAGCTATGTCATTATCCTTTACTTCTCAGCAGAACAGACCCTTCTCCATATGTTCCTCCATAACTCAGCTGGAAAGACAGGAAAGGCTGTGAGGGCATGGTAAAAGGAATCTAGATCCATCAGACTGACAAATATGGCTCAGCTCAAGTCTGCACTGTTTACCACGTAGGCCATTTAGCAGACTGACCCACAGCTGCTAACCATGCTGAATAGACTGCTTGGTCGGGTCTAGATTGCAGCTGTAATGCTAACGTTAAGAAACCTGAATCCTTTGGAAAACTATCTAAGACAAACTGAATTGACACTTGTACTTTTAGAGTCCTTCAGCACTAAAATTCCAAAGAAGAAAAAAAGAGCTCAACACGCTAAATTCACAACACAGAAATAATCAATGGTCATTACAGAAAAAAAAGAACGTCACCTGTTGTTTTTCGTCTCTACTAACCAAAACACACGAACAAAGRAATTCATTCAGTGACGACAAAGAGTGGACCAGAGATTAGAGTATCAAGTGAAACTAGCCAGAAAGTGGGAAAAATGTCCTTCCTCCTTTTAGGGAAACATAAGGAAGGCTGAGAGACTCTGCTCCATACACTAGTAGAGGTTAAATAAACACCTAAAAAACAAAGGAGATTCTCAGTTTTGGAAGTTTCTCTGTCTAGGTGGCCCCTGCGACCATATAGGGTATCATTGACTATAATATTCAGTGGGCCTCTGCATGATGTTAGGTGCTAGCTGCAAAGAAGTCTTTAAAATGCAGGACAGACTGTAAGGTGCTTTATTCAACTCTTGCTCTCACTAAGCTTAAGAAATACGATTGCATTCACAATCAGCAACAAATATATATAAAGCAAAAATCCTAGGTTTGGTTCCTGCTGAGCTGCGTAACTTTTTACATGACATTTCCATTATAAATTAAAAGTTTTATGTGTATTTTTTCTTGTGCATGCCAAAATGGAACTGACTTTCTCAAAGTTTATCAATGAGAAACAGCTTGTTTAGCAAATGGAGCATCCTCTCCTAGATTTAGTGTTGTACTCTGACTTGTGTTATGCCATCCTCTAATTCTTATTTCATGCCTAAAATGTAAAATTAGATATGCCGAGGAAGTTGGAAAGGATTCTTCATTTTGAGTGTTCTCTGGATTTCCTTCTGATAAGCGCAGTAAAGTTGCAGTTGGGACTGTATCTTAAATGGTTGGAGGGCATGCTTGCAACATCTGACTCAAGTTAGAGCTAGGATAAGGAATGGCCAAGCAGCAATAATAAAAGTGATATTTCAGTATCCTGTGGAAAAGTAACATTTCTGATCATCTCCATTTTTTTTTTGTAAGTGGTAAAAGTAGAACTATTTTCAAGGTTAGCATTTATAGAATAGTTTTCATATTATAATCAGTAATGTAAAGAACATATAACATGTGCTTATATCTTTATATACCTTTAAATTAAGAAAGTAATTTTTAGCATCATCTCATAAAGTTTTCCTTGTGAAATTATTCTCTACACAGAACTTTCAATTACAGAAGTCAATAAACTCCACTGAGGCACGAGATGAAGTTTGATTTACACATACAGCTGTTTTTCTCCATTTTATAGGTACTTAAGCACTACAATGGAAAGGAAAAACATAATAATTACTTTTATTATTACAAAATGTGTCTAAAGAAGAAAGTATTCTCATGAAATGCCAGAATCCCTTGAAAAACAAACAAAACATTTTGTTAACTGTAAGTACTGGTTACTCGGCTTATGACTACAGGAAAAACATGTTTTTCCTTCCACAAAATTTTGTCTCTGTAGACTTTAAAACATTACATTTCCCTCAAAATATAACTTCTATCTTTGATATGTCTTGATAATTGAAGAAATATTAATACTTGCAGAATCACGTAACCATAGTCACTGACATTAGTATTAGCCTTATTCATTTGTTATTGCACTTCAATTTAATAAGATTTCTGACACAACGTTTGTCCTGAAATCAAACACTATTGCTGTCTTATATGTCATAAAGATATGTCGTATCTTATGTGGGCAGTTCCTCCATTAGSTAAGCCCTCACCTACACTCATCCGTATCCACCCACATCACTTCTCACTCTCTCCATCGGAGTGCTCAGTGTCAGTCTGCAGTAGGAAGGAGCAGGGAGGCACTGCTATTTCTGGAGCAACAAAGGCTGCCCTAATTCTGGAGGCCAGCACTGCAGCAGTACAATATTGTGCTGAAACTAATCAGCCCTTCAGAAACACGACTGAGTGATACTGCCTTGACTGCAGTGCAACACCAGCTGAGGAAACASTTCTGTAAAGTGTGAGCACTGAGTAGCATTGGGGGCATCGATGCAGAGCTTTCACATGCCAGTAAGAGTGTGTCTGGAAAAGAGAGTAGCTCCCTCCTGCAATGGGTGTGCTGGGGAGAATCTAGTCTTCTGGATCAGTACAGAGCATATTACCTCTCTCAGCTCCCCAGCCAGAAGTCCAAGAAAGGATCATTGAGCATGGAGTTCAGGCATCAGCTTGGTCTTTAGCAGGCAAGCCTTATGAAAGGCAGGCAAATTCCAACTGTGCGAAAAAGCCGAACACTAGGCCCTAAAAGCAGATGATTTTGCACTGCCTGGCAGATGAGTCAATCCAGCCCTGCTGCCCACTCATATATGTGGCCTCTTTCACTGTGTCTGCACAGCTGCATGCACAGCCATGTGCAAAGGCACGCTAAGGAAACATGGAYAACATCTTCCCTTGCTCTGCATTTCCTTTTTCTTTATTGTTTTCTGCCATTAACTCTCTAATGCAGTTCGCTGCATGGCCTCTCACCCATAGTCGTGAAGAGTGAAAGCAGGAACATGGGGGCAGACACAGACAGAGAGGGCAGGAGATTCCCAGGCTAGTTCTGCTCCTGAGGGAATTCATGTGGGAGCAGATGATCATCTCTTTCATCTATCAAAGTAATTTGCTAAGTATCTTACCAGAAATGAGTTTACTAAAAGTGACAGAAATGTTTGTTAACTGTTAGGCAGAGCAATTCACTCTCACAATGCAGCACAGAGAGGAAGTGAAAACCCTCCTCTTCTTTTGAAACATAAACCTCCTTCTGTGCCTCCCAGCTGCTCACAGCAGGCCTTTCTGCTCTTCCAACTAGTTAGCAATGTCCATGTTTAGAGGCTAGTCGATCAAATCACCTTTTCCTCTCATGGATATGGATGTCTTGTGAGTCAAATGAATTAACTGTCTTTCAAAGCAGCTGAAAGGGCTGCAGAACCCTGGTGATCCACAATGCATGGGACATCTGTCATTGGCTAATCTTGTTTTAATGGGCAGAGATCTTGGTACCTTATTGTAGAGGAATCATTATTTTTATCATTTAAAATTTGCTTACAAAGGAATGTTACCCTAATTCCTAAAAGTAATGTTTTTTAACAATATGGAAGCCATTCTATCCTGCACAGATATAGTGTTCAGCTTATCTTATTTGAAATTGAGAGCTTATTAATCAAATATGGGGAGACAATAGTATATGTCTATTTACTATTCTAAATCTATGCGCAGTGGCAGGATTTTCTTTTTTTTTTTTTTTTCATTTCTAGAAATAGCACAGATATAGCCTAAAAACAAACACACATAGCTAATAAAAAAGGAGATATGCAAAGAGCTCATAGACAAATGCTATTTTTACCATGCTCCTCAGGTAATATATAGACCTTTCCTTTCTCCTTCATCTATGCAATGTGTCACCTCTTGATACATTCTCTCCAGAGTACTGAATGCTTTTTAATGCTTTCATATAGCAATCAATAATTATCAATTATACACTTAGTCCTACAGTGTCAAACCCTTTCATTTAATACTTGGTTCATCAATTGTTCATATATACATTCTGTCAAGCAACTTAATGATATGATTGAATTGTGTGCTATTGATTTCCTATCTGTCAAGTTTATGCAGTGATTTGGAAATACTGGGCCCATACACTGATGTAATTTCCTTGACTTCAATGGAGTCATTATTCTGTTGGTGTAAGAGACTGGATAATCAGATTGCCAAACATCTGGACCGAAAGACATCGCTGGTCAGAGTATAATACTGCCCTCTAAAGGCTTTTTGACTAAGTAGATGAGATTCCAGTTCTTTTTTTAAAACATAGGGGATTACTTTGTTTGGATATACTTGATTACATATACTCTAATTATACATATAATCTAATTGTAGTCTAATCTATATGAGCCTCCATTGTTTAGAAATGTATAGGTTGATCTCAAGATAGATAGGCATGCTGGAATTCTATTAAAGGATGTCATCATCTTTAAAAAAAAAAAAAAAAAACCAAAATTCTGGCTAGGCAACTACTGAAAATGTGGAGATCATTGTGCTTATAGACATTATTTGCAGTGAGTCTGAGATACACTGGAGTGAAACCAGTCACTTCACTGATTTGCTACCCATTACAATAAAACTAGCTAGGTCAGTTAGATATTAGCTAGATGGCAAACATAAGGATAATGAGATTTTGGAACAGTCAACACCTCCTACAGCACTGTATTTCTAGTGCTGCTATAGTACTTCCTTTTTTGACTGTTCTGAAATGCTGTTTTCCAAAATATTTCAGCTTTTCTTTTTCCTCATGAAACTTGAGTTTTCTTAAAAAAATATATTCGCAAACACAAACTCAAAACGTAATGTAAATACTAAAAAGCAGGGAAAATATTGAAGAAAAATGTTGAAGAACATCAACTATTCATAGTTATGAAGAACATAGCTGTTCAGTAGTGTCTTTCATGTCTACATACTGTGAGGAAAAAAAAAGAAAACAATTTCTCATTTAGGCATTTTTTTTTCTGATTTGTTAACCTTTTCCTCTTCTTGTGACAGGAAAAATAAAACTGACAACTGCTTTGAATTATAGCATATGGAGCAATGGATATATATTCAATCACCTCAGTTTTAAAGTAGCTTGCTTTTCATATCTAAATAAATGCCCACTAATAAATACCAGAATCATAAATGCATCCCACAAGGAAATCTCATTATATGATATTCATCCCATCCTTCTATGTCCTCTCCAAATGTCAAGATAAGATCAGCTTTATAGCACTCTTGGAAGATTAACAAGTATAAATTTTGTTGAAGAAGCTGGGCAAGAAATCTTGCTCAAGAGACTTTTCTGACATGCCTCTCATCGTATTTAAATTCTATAAACTATAACTTAACCAGTAGCTTAACTAATCTTGTCTTCCTAGCATGGCACATGTAGAAATAAACTCTCCCAGCCTGACAGCAAGCTGCTAAGTGCTTCAAAAGTCTGGGTTGCCGCACAGTTCTTTTTGTACTGACTTCTCTTTTTAATGAAAGTGGAGGAAAATTATTCTTGAAACTGAGAGAAGAAACTTCTAGGAGAATCTCTATGTGTTGTAGAGACCAGTCTAAAGRAAAAGGGAAATACTCTGACCCCACAGCTATTTATGTTTATTTATATTAGTATGTGATGTATCTGAGGAAAGATTTGTTCTATAAGATAAAATTACACAAAATAATGAAATCAGGGTGCATTGATACCTGTAACTCAAAATAACCACTTTTTTTTTTTTTCTTTTTTTTTTTCTCCTGACATTAGGGCTGGGAAACTGCTTAGTAAGTACAAAGCAACTGTTGTTATCTTTATCTTAATTCATCTTAATAATTTTATACCATACCTGTGTGAGTTAGGTATACCAGGGAGATGTGAGTCTGGAAGTGTGATCTTGATTCTTGAATTTAAAATTTTCATTAAGCTATTGATACACCAGATAGACATCTAAAGATGTATGCAGCTAATATAGCAGAACCAAAGAGCAGTAATAAGGATTGAATGGATTTTGGAAGTGAAGATTTTCACTGACCTTCGAAAATGTATTGCYGAAACACCATTTTTTGTATTCAGATAATTTACATCACTGATACTTTATTAGCCACTTCTAATAGTAAACACACAGCCCCATGAAAAAGGGCATTCCTGAACTTGTCAGCCTTATAAGCAGGTGAAATTATATACTGTGCTTAAAATGTGCTTTGAAATATAGTGAACATAACTACAACAGAGCTTATGTAGAACTTGTTCCACCTAAAAGGTTTCAGATGATCCTGAAGCTATCAAAATTATTCTAAAACATCTTTATCTCTTTGAACTCCAAATTAGACTGCAAATATCCTAACTGATGACCCTCCCATAATTACAAGTATCTCCTAATTGTAGCTGGATTGTAAGAAAAACAGTTTCCTGCTACCTTATGCTCCAGCTTTTATCATAAACCAAGACCCGCAAAGTATGGGGAAAAACGGAAAACGTGTTTTTTTAGAAAAGTCAATCAATGTTTTGAAAGTCAGTACCTTGACAGATCAGAAGTTGGATATTTTCTAACAGATCATTATGGGCTTTAAGACTTTGAATTCATTACAAGTAGGTAACAGATACATTTATAAATCCAGGCATGTATGTACAGCAAATCGAATGCATTCATGCAGTACAGCAGTTTTACCTTGACACTGAGTCAGAAGGGCCACCTCCACAGAACCAAGGCAAGTCTGCTTCACTGTCACAGTAATTCTGGAAGAGACATGAAGTACTGTGAGAAAGGTTGAGGCTACAAAACACAGCGAAACTTTCTCATTCAGTAACAGCTTAGAATCAAACATCTTAGTCACGTATCACCTCAATACTATCATTTGATTCATTCTGATATTATGTTGAATAATACCACACTATTCCTAGTCCAGGTCTTTCCGAARAGGTTCAAGCAGTTCAGTAAGAAAGTTTTGTTTGGCTTCCTCCCCTCTGCACCACAGTTAAGCTCCTTTATTAGACAATATTGTCAACACCACAGCTCTATAAGGTCAGCTTCATCACAGGTTATTTATGAAGTGCCAACAGAACTATCATCATGTTAAAACAGGGAACAAGCCATGGCAGTTATAGAACTGCAAGCAACTTTAATTAAAATGTATTAACATGTCCTGTTCCTTGAAATATGTAAACATCTATGCATGTTCACTGAATTAGATGTTAACATCTTACAGTGCTTCTAAAATATTGCTGCTTATAGCATGATTAAACACAAAAAGCTCTGTGCCAGCAATAGGCCTGTGAATTTTAAATGTCTCTGAGGATTCAAAGGGGATTTTGAAATAGCATCTCAAAATTAAGCATGAAATCTGAAAAAATTCTGCCTGCCTGTACTGTAGTTAACTTAAAGACATTTCATCATATATCTCCACTAGAGCTCTGTGTGTATGTATCTGGAGAGTATCTCACACGTTACAAACTCAAAAATAAAACAAAACAACTTGTAATTTGCTAGTTTCACAAAAAAAGCAAAGTTTTAAAAAAAAAAAAAAAACCGCAAAACATATTTTGGTAAAGTTTAACCAAACTTTGACAATGTTCTTGCTCTCTGAAATGCTTAAAAGCTTCAGTCTCTGAAGAAGTAAGCTCCAATAAAAAATCAAAAAAGTCTGTCTTTACTAGTGCACCCTGACCTAAAATATTTAYAGGTAATGACAATTTAAAAATTAGGGAATATTTCTGGCTGCAAACTGTATTCAGTCCTTTCAAGGTGACAGATTGACAAGCTAAACAGCATAAAGGTATTTTTGTTGATCAATTAACTCTGCTGTTTCTCAGTAACTGCAATACTGCAGTCATTTCAGTCATTGGTACTAATGCCTAAACCTGTTTCCTACCAGTCTATGTGTAGATTGATTTTCTAATTATTCATTACAGATTATCAAGTAGCATAGGGATGAGTATATAAATCTGAGACTGGTTTCTGTAAACATGACTTGTAAAGTGTTCTAAGAAGCCAAATACACTGTGAGAGCCAGTGGAAAACAGTGTTAGGAAACTTTATTCACTGGAACAAGAAAGATTGCTAACAATACAGGCAAAATAACTACAAATGCTCTGGTCTTCTCAGAGCTTTTTGTTTTATTCTAATTGTCTTGCTTGTGATGCCAGGTGCAGACAACAATTGGTGGAGTTCTGCTACCTTCAGACAAAGCACTTGGAGTAATGGCAATGGTGAGATCTTAAGCAGTAAGATGAATTTATCCCTTACATAAAGGTTACATAACAGCATTATGCCATTCCCTCTATTTACGAGAGAGCATCTTCGAAGTGTCTGTCAAGTAGTGAACCTGCAGGTTGTTTGGCTTTACCTGGAGTTATAGGATTAAAAATCTAGTTCCAAAGATTTTTTTTTTTTTTTTTTGATCCTAGCTATTGAAATATAAATAAGGGATGTCTCCGGAGCTCTCTCACATAGTGTTAAGTGTTTTTTATTTCAAAAAAAGTGGGCAACATTTCCATAGGTGGGTCTACTTCAATCGGATTTCTAGAAAATCCATTGTTGCTACAGGTGAGATAATGAAATATCCTCTCCCTGCTTTGCCTTTGCTTTGCTGCTGTCTCTTGATGAATAAGGTGCTTGAGGTTCTTCAGTGTCTGACTTCTCTTTTAGGTATTACTCCTTGCTCTTTGATTTCTTTTTCTTCTTCTTTTCTCTGTGAGTGTGCCACCAGGGTGGTATTTTAACTAGTATCTTATCCTGATCATGTTGGCCSAGTTTCTTGCTGTGAAGAATACTTTTCCTGTGTTGCTCCCAGAATGCCTCCCCCGACAGGAATTGCTGGGTTTTTTCATCAAAGTGGAACGTATTTGGACTTTTCCCACTCAGTACCAAATCACTTTGAAAAGTGTTGTGCTTCACTTAGCTGGCTACATGAATAAATATAATTCCTGAATCAGTACACAGTGCAAACACAAAACCAGAGTGTGTTCTTAATACAAACTGAAGACCTCATGCATAGTTTCTGTCCTTCAGGATCTAAATCAGAGAACTTCCTTACATATATTTATATGATGTCCAGATTTCCTGCAGGTCTTCTCTTTTGTATGCACTGTTTTTAATTGAATTATTGATCTTAAGTCTGAAGTCTTTTCTCATAGGACAAACTTAGTATTAATGTGATTATGTACAATAATTTTGCCTATGTTAACTTTAAAAACATTCCTATTTTCTCTGAGGAAAGACTTCTCCTTTTGTACATGTTACTTCAAAGTAAAGATGATCTGTTTGTTGGTGGGTTTGATTTGTTCATTTATGTTAGTCAATTGCAGAACACAGTTTACCAGTAGTTATTTACAATATCAATTGTTACTAGATTTTTTCTAATAACAACTCTTAATAATTTGTGCTATCTCAATGAGTTATGAGGTTACATAGCTCCAGTACTGAATGACTGAAAGAACAAAGGATGTTAACTTTCCCACAGAAAAAAAGTTTTGCTGTTCACAGGTTTTTTTCTTATGAGGCATTTTGAGCTAATTAACAACTTTCAGGATCATTTCAAGAAAGATAGAGTCTGCATGTACACAGGAACTGGAAAAAAARTATTTCTGTTCAGATTTGAAACACATTGAAAAGGAAGTTGAAGCACTGTCTGTTGCTCATGCTGTACCTGTCTAGTAAATCAACAGAGGATTTCAGATTCCAGAACTGTCTGTCACCTCTCACAAACAAAATTCGSTTTTTAAAAATGAGCTAGATATTTCCAAGAGTTTCTTGCACAATATGCAGGATAAAAGCATGTTACTAGAACTTCCAACAATGTAATTGAGAACATGTGTCATGAGTTGACTAGGAACCCCCATATCATTTCCTATAAAATTAAAAATTAGGGACTTGATAATCCAATGACTGGCTATTATTCCTATGGTCAGTATTTATTAAACTATTTTCTTAGAGAAGCTTCAGAGAGTCAGTAATATATCATTATTCATCCTTTGCTCAGAGACACAAAGGAACCAGACTTCAAGAAATGTTCCAATAGTACAGTGAATCTCCTTTAAACTAATGAAATTATACTAATATAAATAATGTTGGTCATGTTCAAGCTCAAGCAGCCTGTAACCAGATGATGATAGCTGGCTAGATGACAAGTTTGAGTTCATGTAAATGATATTACAAACCTGTTCTTTAAGTAATTAATTGTTTTTCACACTTGTACTGTGCTAGCAATAAATGTTTTAAAGCTACAAAACCCTTTTACAGCTTGGTTTGCTAGTGTGTTTGGCAGCTGGAGTACAGAAGTGTRTAAGAAAGAGAGTAAAAAAATGACTTTTTGGCACAGATCACACAGTATCAAGGAACAGAAATGGAAGAAAGAAACAGGCCAAAAATAGCAAATTTTTATACTGGTCAGCTATGCCATAAACTCCAAGATAGCTGAGCGTACTGTTTCCTTTTAAGACTCCAGTGTTAATTATAGCTGAAAACCTGTGAAAACAGAGTATGTTTCTCTTACAGGATTCCCATGACTTCTGCAGCAAATTCAACCTTGACAGAATAGAGTAATAGAATATTATTTATTTAGGAGCTTGACAGAACCCTGTATGTTTGAATGCAGATGTAGCTCAGGGATGGACTTTAACAAGAAAATAGGCAAAATTTTAACTACGCTGTCTGCATTCCAGCAGATTTGCACAAAGTTCTGTCTTCCATCATGTGATGCAGCCATGCACATGCAGCTTAGTTGCCTGACACTGAAATCATGTTGTGTTTTCATCTTCTCTCAATACATCTTGCAGCCTTCCCTATTTGATAATTCTCTTTTAAATATTGATGTAACATYCTTAAAAATGTACTTGACATTATCTGCCCTGTTCTTAATATTTTTTTTTCTGTCTCAAATGTCTGACACATGCTCTTGTAATGTGAGAAAATACAGAATTATTAGCAAATGCCTATACTTGAAAGATGTTTAAAACGGAACATAAAATACTGTCTTAGGCCTGTTTCAAAGTTTATCATATGTTTTTGATATCATAGGGACTGTTGGAAAGTCTGGGTCAGATTTTAATGCTATCACTATTGTCCTTAWGATAATTTTAAATTACAGAAAGATGATGAAAACTACTCCCTAGTAGATCTTCAAATAGCTGTATTAATACAGGAATATTTTGCAGTGAGTGGTATGGAATAAAGGACTATTATGCAATGCACTGTGGAGATAGGTTAACTTAAAAAAAAAAATCAATGAGACTTGATGGACAGGAAGCAAATCAGTGTGGTTAATATTATTGTATTACTTTTGACAGAATGGAATGGCCGCAATATGAGACCAGTCATGACGGCCCACGTATTTCTCGTCTTCTATCTCAGATAATCTAGTGGCTTCATCCACTTCTGTTCTTCCATGGCTCACTGTAGAAGGGTTTTTTTTGTCAGAACTCTTTTTCTTTTAATTGCAGGTGCTTTGGTATCACTGGAGATCCCACGGACAGGATGACCATTTGGTTCACTGCTTTAAATTGTTTTATTTTCTTTCCTTTGTAATGAAAGTTGCCTACATAGCTTCATTTACTTAGAAGGAAGAAGCCTTGATGTGTTTTCTGTGAATTAATATCCACTCACCCTAAAATTGTGAGTTGTAAATTAAGTTTATGCAGCTCTTACTCTAATATGTAAGTGAACCACATTTTCTTCTGATTTCTCATTTAAAATGTAACTCAGAGTACCAAAAAAACTCTAAGCAAAATATAACATGATAATATAATTAAAGCTATTTTCAATAAGTCAGCACTTCTTTTTCGTTTTGTTTTCCCTTTGGAACAAAAGTAATGTAGGCAATTATTTTAAATTAGGTTACATGAGAATATTATTTGTGTAACAGAAACAAGTTTCCCTTTGTAATTAAGTTTAATAGATCTCGTTGAGGAGATGAACTGAATCAGTCTTGAAAATACTGGGTATCTTCAGTTGCAGGTATGTTTGGAGGTAGCTACAGTAATTAAATTTGATGCTTCTGCTTCATCATATCCTTACCACTTCTGTATTTTAGCGCTTTTACCTACATTTAAAATACCAACCTCCCCATATCCTCTTGTCTATATAAAAAATACATTTGGAAAACCTTTGATTTAACTGAATGGATTTTGTTAAGTATGCATAACTTTAGGTCATTTGATTTCTGAAAGGAACAGATTTTAAATAAGTAAGTACAACTTTTTACAAATGCTTTTAGATAAAGAGGTGTATCTACAATTATTTTAGGATGTGTGCTGTTTTCCGGGTTTTCCAAACTCAAGCAATCATTTAGAATTTTTTTTTCCCTTGCTGTGGAGAAATCATTAATAAGAGTGCTGCATCAAAGAAATACCACTGAAAAGCTGCCACACTGGTACTGAGCAGTGACTTCTGAACTCAAATCCAATCTCCAGTTTCTCATGTCAGGGGAAACTCTAAGAGTATACACAGCTCTACCTTTGGGAATCTGGGCATTTTCTGTGTAATAGTGATAAACCATTAAAGTCTACTGCAGTCCATAAACCACACACAAGGAATCTGTATAGAAAGGTAGTAGGCACCATATTTCACAATGCATTTTTTTTTGCTGCTATATTTGTTTCATGTTCTTTAAATTCAGTCTCCTGTTAATGAACCTTTCACCTTCTACTGTTCTTAATACCAAGGAACATAAATAAATAACTGAGCCCAAATATATAGTTTTATAGTTTTTAAAAACTCATTAACTTTGGATTTGGAGGGACTCATGTCTCATTAATATCTAAACGTGGTAGCATGAGTGAAGTAGCATACATGAAGCTCTAAATCTTATGCCAAGAGACAGAAACTGGATAAAGAAGGAAAAGAACAGAATTGGACATTCTGGAAGCAAAGAGAGAAAGGAAAATCACAGAAGTGTGTACACACACACACACACACACACATATATATAAAGATGTATTCAAGTAGGTATGGATGGTTAAGGAGAGAGAAAGAAAGCAAAGAATTTAATTGCATTTCTGGTGTTCATTAACAAAAAGCATGTGATTGAAGGCAGAAAACAATAAAGTTAAAATTTTAGCACAAAAAAAAAAGGACATAAAACACAGATAGAGCTTCATACTAGACATAATTAATATATTCCTTTAGCCCAARTTATTTAAAAGTTTGCCCCAGTCTGATGAAACCAGTTTAGTTGGGAAGATATGAGAAACAATAGTGAAAAAAGATGGTATCTCCATAACAAAGCAGAACTTCAAAGATTTGTGTTTAGAAGGTGCCTTTGAGATCTATGGCTGAAAGCTTCGTGTTTCTTGCTAAGTATTATTTTGCTTCTCTGCACAGATATATATTCAGCTCTTCCTTCATCTAAGAGATTTAGTCCATAGCTTCATGATGACAATCAGAGCCAGCCAGAGAGAAATGGAGATCCCCATTCTACGGGATCAAGCTCACATACTGGAAATATGGCCATATTATCATGGATAATTTACCCAGAGGAGATTAGTCTGGATCGAGCTGTCTTACTGCACTGCTAGCTCCTATATTGTGCAGTTAAAACTATCTCAGGTGTTTATACACATATTTTACTGGTTGTGTACATCTGTCCTTAAAATGTCCCTTCCAAGTCATCCATTAAGCATGACTGCTATTAATGGGACTAGTCACCGACTACTTTCCTGTCATTGACTGAGCATCTTGCAGAATATTTCAGTAATGCTTGCAAGAGTAGCAATTTTTCTTATTCTGATCTGACTTTATTGATCTCCTCCTCAGAGGAACAGCACCCCTTGCAGCTTTATAGGACCATTCCAACAATCTAAGAATGATTTATGTTACCCTTAAGGAAAAAGATATCAAGACTGGTTACTCACATGCAGAGATTTTCTCTGAGATCTGAAGCTGTCAAAATACTAAACACAAGCCAGTATATTACTGAGTAATAAAAAGCATGGGAAAACTTTACAGCATTATTAGGCTGCACATTATAATTGGGTGATACTTCCACTTAACATGCAATTTATTTTATTCAATATTGATAAGATTTAAAGCATGATATATTTGATTCAAGACTTTGGTACAAATGTAATGTCTTAATTAACAAGTGATATATTTGATGCAGTGAATAATGCATCTGATTTAATAGAGGATGCACTGTATCTGCAGCTGAAGGTGATTGGTCTTTTTAGTGAGAGATTAATTCATTTCAGAAGGTGATGTATCACTTTCAATACGAACTAAATCAAATTTATAATGCAACATTTTCTTGTAGTGTGCAAAGTAACATAAGGAACAAGTTTGCCCTCAAGTGGACTTCAAAGGCAGATCATACCTCCAAGACACCAGCCAGGTTGGTGGTTATTTATTCATGCCAAAGTAGAGGTGGAGCCAGTTTCCAATAAGCTACCGCCTTCTCAATCAATCTGYGCTTTATTTCTAAGTAGGTAGATGTGTATTAAAGCTGTCTGATTAGTGATACAAAAAGTGTAATAATCTTTGTGCTAACCAGAATTTTCAGTAATACTTAAAGATTCAAAATGCACAAGCGAATTGAATTTGAGACACTGATGAGGCAATCAAAAGAGAAAGGGCACCTTTATAGCATGTATTTTTATAGGCYACAAAAAATGGTAAATTTGACAGTATGTTATGTTCTTTTCATAACTTATTCATCGTATAGCTACCATTGCTTGTCCATCTTGAAGAACCAGGAACCTGTTACTTACTTGCTGAATCAACAGAAAAAATCACGAAGAGACCTTCAGATCAGTGCAGTTTTTGACTCCTGTATACAGACATCTAGGCAGATTTATCACATTGAAAACACACRATGGGCACGTGCAGTCAATATTCCATTTCCACTTTCTGTAATGTGAAACCTCTGTGTTCACTTATTATTCTATCAAGCCTTTATTTTTCTGTTCACAGCTCCATAAATTCAACACTCTGTGCTTTTAATCTAATTTGCTGACAAGTGAAAATGACCTAGGTTCAAGACAATGCCAGCTRGTTTTTTAAATTATATATATTTAGAACTAAAAATGTACGGAAAGATGCATATATAACCCAATGAGTATATAATAGATGTCATACTACTACATAATATCATTTGTAATTTAGTTATAAACATTTGACTGTTTAGTAATTAAAACAGGAAAATGACTGTTTAAGCACTGTGCAGTTGAAGAATGATAAACCTCTGGCATATTCTTCTTTTAAAATGTTACACTCAAAAATAAGATTAACCTGTCAATAAGACTGACAGGCTGACCAGCAATGAGGAMTTATTTTGAAGTGAACTGATGCTCKATTTCTATACATAGGTGATCCACTCCTATGGATGTACAAACTAGTGTGTGTAACAGTTACAAGCTGGAGGTAAAATTTCTGTAAAACAAAGTAAAATTCTTAACTTGTAATCATCATTTTACATTTTTACTTTTTCACCATCAATGTTAACACGTTGCTACAGCTTTAAAATTATAATAAAAATTAAAAGTGGAATTATACTTAACTGTATTTGACACTCCGTTACACCTTATGTTCTTCAATGAGGCTTAGAAATAAAAGGAACCATGAGTTCAGAGTAGACAATAACAGATAACATAGGGAACTGCGGGATAAAAGTCAGGACAGGAGGAAAACTGGGGAAAAAAAAAGACTGGTGATTCACTTGATGCAAGCAAATTAACACTGTTCATCACTTCTATTTATTTCTATATTTACTGCTCATTTCTGCACACAAAAAGGGGTCAGAATATTGAAGACTGGAATATCCATTAGTATGGCCCATTTCTTAATGAAGATGAGGTTTGAAGGAAAGAAYCACTCCAAAAAGAATGAATGTTGATTTTAAACCATAAGAATGGGAAAAGGGGTCAGAAAGTTTGGACAGAAAAGGGGAGATGAAAAGACAGAACCTTCACATTTACCACAGAAGATCCAGGATGTTGCAAAGAAAGTTGGAGGAAAAAAAGCTGCAAGTGCTTTCCTTGTTTTTCCAGCCTTGATGCTTCTTGTCCTAAGAACCAGAACTAAGAAAAGTGGTGGAATTTTTGAAGGCATCTGATTTCTTTTTCAGGTGTTCTTGAGGAAGAAAATTAAATCAGAAACAGCCTCAGGCAAGAGCTTTGAAAAAGGGTGTGTTTCAGATCCTCAGGTAWCTTGTGCAGTCTGTTGTGATGCTAAAAACATAAGGTAGGTGCAGTGTGAGGGTCTACTTTCCTAAAGATGTAAAAGAAAGTCCGCACAGTAAAACATGCCAGAGAGGCTGCAGCCAAAGGTCTCTGTTTTGAGTCCCTGTTCACGACTTATCCAGTAGAATGCTGATGATGTGTAAGGATAGATGGATATTTATTTGCCTAATCTTTCCAAAAACTATTTTTTTAATTAAAACTTTTCTTGCTGTGGAAGTATATAATGTATACTTAACAACACATCAATGGGAAGAAAGTCCTTCCCTATAACCTGGACTGGATTGACAAAGCAAGTGGATTGACAAAAGCTGAACTTCTAAATCAAGAGAAACAGCTAAAGACAATTGCTCAGACAGAAAAAAAATATGTTTTTTCTTTGCAACTCTTTCAGAAATTCACTCTGGGTAAGCTTTTTAGGATTTATGTAACATTTTTAGTATTTATTTTAAATTAATCAGAACTTACATTCCCTGCAGAAAAATTCATAATCCTCTCCATAACAGTATAATCAAAAATGAACATTACTTTCTGATTTTTTACATTAGAGTATAAAAAGCAAAACACATTTAGCCATGAGGATATGCCAAAATGATGCCTTGTTGACCACAGTGGAAGTCAGATAAGACTATTAAAACACAGGCAATTAGAAAAAGTACATAAGGAGGCTTCTGTGTGCAGTGGTACAGGTCTATTTGACTATGATTTTGTATATTTTTAAAGGAGTCTTCAGCAAAGGCTGTCAGGCATATGGGAATTCTGTTTTATGAAACAGGATTAAATGTATATTAGGTGAAATGTTTTCCAAATAAGGCTACGAAGGGGCACAAGAGAGTCTAAGCCACAAGAAAACAGGAGAAATAATTGTTAAACCTATTAAATAATAATAATGATGTAGGAGAATTAAGCAGAAAGGATGGGGAGAATGAAGCAATATTAAACAAGGCAGAATGATAAGGTTCACCTTAATTAATGTCATGCTTTCTTTAAGATAAAGGTTATGCAATGTCATTAGGACCTGCTAATCCTTAATTGTTGAATAGCAATGTTAGGAAAACTGTTTAATATTGGAGTTCTGTAATTACATTTTGTTTTGACCTCAGGTGTACCTACCTGCTTCTGAGAAGAGATTACAGAAGTTGCCACATTCCTCTTGATTTAACCCTTCTTCTCCATGTGATATCTGCAGAAAAAGAAGAGATGTCAAACTTACATTTTATTTATACGGAGAAAATAATACATCTCCCTGAATCAAATGGGAAAAATGGTGAAACTATCATTTGCTAGTTCATTGTTAGCCATTTCTTTGCAATCTGCCCAAAACAGACCCCTCTCTGAAGTCTTCTTTTGTATTTGTTTACAACTACATTCACTATTGCAACTAATATTAAATATCAGAACGAACAGCAGGGTGGGATAACCTGGAGATAACAAATACATAAATGAAGAGAAGAATGCACTGTGACTATTCACTGTGAAGAGTAAAGGTCACTGAGCTAGAAATTATTTGTTCTTGAAAGTGAGATCACTGAGGAAAATCTGAACCAAATCCCCTCAAAAAGGAAAGCCTGCTTAGGCACAAGTTATTCAGAAAGTCACTAAAAGTAAAAACAAAAGTTGCAAAATATTAATAATATTTATGATGTAACAAAAATATTAAAACATAGGGCCGTTCAAAAATATATTTGTAATCACTGTTTTCCGTAGACATTGTATGAATCATATTGATTGATTTATCTCACTGTAAAACAGACATGGGAAGTCTCTTTCCAAAAGTCAGCCCTTGATCATGACTSTGATTCATGCTGCCAGAAATAATCACAATTTTGCATTGTATGGGTCTGCGACCATACAGCTACATGTAATTGTTCTAAATTTTAGTAAAATTTAATTTTAATGAGATTGTCCTATGCCTCCACCACGGGGCAACTGCACATATTTTTAATTCCCAAAATAAATCTCCATGATCTTAAACAAAAAGGCTATACTGAAAAATGTTTGCTTACCTAATTATTCTCCTAAAGCCAAGCAACTTATTTATTTGTTTACTTATAAATAAATGTTGCTTATTTCTGCATAAGTGCCAGTTATTTATTTCTTCATTCTTGCATATGCTCAATACTGGATCACAGTGAGATCTATACTCATGAAATAGAGATGAAAAGTTCAGGAAACTGGTTATTTACCAACCATCTCAGGGTATCTTAATATTTCTGCTTTTTTTTAGGATTTGTCTTTATAAATTCAGGTGAGTCATTTTATATACTGTTATGTATATAGTAATTTACTGTTGGATACATTTTTCTGATTTGAATCACATGACACTTCTTTCCAGCCCTTCAGACGGTGATGTCTCCAGGATCCAAAAACATAAAGATGGACAATTTCTTGTTTCACACAGGCCAGATATGTTAAAGCTTGTCCTGTGACGGACTGGCACTTTCCACAGAAATTCTACTGTTTTGGGTAAATTTTCTTTCATCGTCTGGGAACTGCAAGGTAGACGT
This sequence comes from Nothoprocta perdicaria, assembly GCF_003342845.1. Lineage (NCBI taxonomy): Eukaryota > Metazoa > Chordata > Aves > Tinamiformes > Tinamidae > Nothoprocta > Nothoprocta perdicaria. The sequence continues at coordinate 658,297 of NW_020455205.1, read as the reverse complement.
ATTTGGGGTTTTAATCAAAAGTGAAAATTGAGTATTATTTTTTTTTCAAAGGAGCTATATTACACATTATACATTTTAAGATATGTATTTATTTTCTGTCCTTTTTGACAAATTACAGGCCTTTTTTTTTTTTTTATTAATTTACTGGTGAAAAATATTCTCAGAAATGTTGCTAGGCCAAAAAAAATATAGAGAATATATACTGAGAATATAAACTGTTCTCCTTTTCAGATTGAAAGATTCTTTTTTCTGTCTTCTAATTGCAGTATTTCCTTTGGTTTACATTTTATTCTGTGAAAAGTAACGGAGTAAGTGATGTTTTAGCACTGTTTGTTTGTGCAAAAGTAGCTCAAAGCTGTTACAGCCTTTCAACATACATTCTGAATTACAATGTCTTCAATACTACAGTAATCACCCAAGCACTAATTTAATTACATATTATTTAAAAATCTTAACCTTACTTAAAATTATGTTTATTACTCTATCACCCACAGTTATTTTTAATAAAAATATAAAAAATTTAGACTTCAACTTGTAATGTCATTTTTCTTTGAAAAGAAATGAGCCATTTTATAAGGAAGGACACTACATTGTTAATGATTTCATAGCTAGAAAGGATAAAGCTGTGTTCCTCTTCTATTAGCTTTTCTTATTCAATTTCTCCAAACCTTGTGTCTACACTAGTGACCTGAACTATGAGAGGTTATTTACAATAGAATTATCAATAAGTCCTGAAATTTTAAAAATTCAGAACTTAAAGAATGGCAAAGCCTTATGATCTCATGATATATTTCATATAGTATTTCTTTTTCTTTTTTCTTTTTTTTTTTTTTTTTTGCTGGATGCTATAGAGTTTCCAGATACAATGCTTTAAGCTGAGGTTAGGACTGTGATTTGTATCAATCACTAGCAGAATTGTAAAGAACACAATAATTTAAAAATAGGGAAAAAAAAAGCCTTTGAGTAAGGAATTGGACTACTGGACTATTCCCAGCTTTCTCACTGATTTCATATCCATCCTGAAAAAGGCCAGAAACTTCAGCTGCACTTATTTCAAAATAAGCTGATATTTATAGCTCACTGGTAAGACATCAARCTAAGATTCTTGTATTATGTTTATAATCAGTCACAGGTGTCATAGGGGAAACTTGGGAGTCTCCAATTCTTTCTCCATCACAGCAGGAAAGAAGACAAACAATCTATATGACAAATTCCCACTTTAAAGATTATTTTCACAGTTAAAAGAAACAGCAATTTATGTCCTGATTCTGATTTAAAAGTGCCAGGCATCTACCTCCCACATGAAGTTATTTGTGGATATCTGTGTACCAGGGCATGCTCTGAAGTTTCCCAGACAGCTTAACAGCTTTCTTTTGCATGTCTAAGACATTAGTTTAGAGAGATATTTGAGTTGCATGTTAACTCACATAGCACAGGCAGGTAATCCAGCAACTCTCTCACTAGAAAAACTAAGAATCTCTGGTTTAGGCAGCCAGGACTAGGATTATTGCTGCTGCCATAATCCCTTAGGGAATTGGGGCTGGACTRTGGTAGTAAGCAGTTACAGATATTAGTGATTGCACATGAAAGAGCTGGTTAACTACAGTGGGAAATTGGCACTTCTAAACCTATCAAAGCCTATCAAAAAAAAAAAAAAGAAATCCAAGAGCAGCATCTGCAATGACAAAACGTTGAGGTTCTTCTCTAGAAAGACTGATTCTCATGTTATAATATCTTCTTTTATTTGCTCTTGGTCCCAAACAAATTATGCTTCACTCTCCTCTTTAAGATTGAATTGACTGACCAGGTCATAGGCTTGAAGGTACCAGGAGGAGCTTCACGATTTAATACACTTTGTTAACATGTCTAAGAGAATTTGTTTCTCAGTGATCCACAGACAGTTCCTAAGATGCTTTTCATGTTCCCAATATCGAGAACAAAAGTCATTTATTCTACTTAATCTATATTCTAGAGAGAAAAAAAGGAAGAGAGAGTTATATCCATTCAGGATCACATTATTTCATGAAGATGGCAGTAGAATGAACATGTTTTATGGCCCAGTTTATCATCTATGACTGAAACTATTACCTTGTCTGAATTTTAGGTTCACAGTGTAAGTCTCTACTATTGTAATAAATTATTCATTTCAGGCATGTGTAGATGAGCATGAAAGCTGAATATCCATTACTGAAAAACGTCCAATGAGAGATGAAGAAAGTGTCATTTTGTCAGGTTCCAGAGCTCGGGACTTGTTTCCAGGTAGAATTTCCTGAAATAAGCACTCATTTGAAAAATGCTTCCTTATTATGCACGATAGCAGAAACAGCAATTGAGCGCCAAGTACAGAGGTTCCCACCGTTCCCTTACGCTCTCACTGCTGCGTGGCAGCTACATTGTGCTGCTGGGGCAGGCAACTTTTTGAAAGGGTTTGTAATTTGAGTGCACTACCACTTCTCAGGCTGACAGGTTCATATCAATTATAAATGAAATGAAATAAAAATATTTTTAACTCACCCCAGCTTAAGAATGGCCTAGGCAGTTTCAGTAACTCCAAGTAAATCACTGAAAATATTTTTATGCTGTTTTCATATTGAAACATTTGAATAAYGTTTTTTTCTTCCTACAAACCTATATTCCCACTGATCCCTGTGGATCTGTGCTATAGATTCAAATATGCTTTCCAAACAAAAAATGCTAGACTTTTAGTTAGCTTTATTTTGGGCTAAGATTAGTGTTTTTCTTCTCATTGTCTTCCAGCAATAGCCCTATCTTGTGTTTATATTCCTTCATACATAAAAAGAGCCCAAAATATTTCACAGACATCTTATACTTTAAGACCCCAAAGCTCCTGCTGAACAGAGGAAAGGATTCCTACTTGACTGGCAGCACTGGGTATTATTTCCCACTCTCTGAATTTTAATGTGACTATGTCCAGGTGGAACGACAAGTTTTGGTGTTACAAAGTCCAGTAATTGACAAGTGTGGATAATGTTTGCTTGATCTGATGAATAAAAAAGAGAAGGGTTTTATTTTCAAAGAAAAAGTGGTTTTAGTGTGACCACAACCAAGACTCAATTGTATGTTTTCATTGAGGCTAACCAACATAAGCCAATAATAAAAAACAGGCTTATATAAATTTTATCGCATGTGGGTTAWTGTGTACATTTTGAATGAAATAAAAAATAGATTTAACTTCAGACAATTACTATATGCTAAATTTTGAATATCACTGACTAATTTATAATGTTTTAAAGTTTATAGCATTTATATATAAAATAAATAGCTGATAAAATAATAATTGCTGTTACAAAACTTACCTGCATGCCTTCAAGAAAATGTTATTAACATCTGTAGTTTTTCTTTATTGCAGCCTTAATAATAATTCTAAGTGATAATTTATTACGTGAGCTTACAGGGCCTAATCATTTCCAAGTGGCATGTGCATACATAGATGCAGCATATTTAGGATTTGGCTTTTTTCTGMTTGAATTTACATGTTGTGGTTAATTATATGAAAACTGACTCCGCTTATCACACCTAARGAGGAAGGGGAAAGGCAGTTCAGCCGGATGTCTAGGCAAGAAATGCCAAACCTGGTTTTATGGAGTTACAAACCGCGATTCAACTGGAATTCAGGTGCACCTTTCCCCATGTGCAAAATTTGCCAATTGTGCTTCACAGCCTAAAGGAGTTTGAGCTTTTCTTTAACATGTAAGCTACTTATTAACTCACGTGTGCAACCATTTGCAACCTATGACTACATGGTGCTGACTTAAAACATCAAATTTACTTTGGTTACTTTGCAAAAAAAACAATTTTTTTTCTCCCCCCCCCCCCCCCAAAAAAAAAAAACAAAACACGAGGTACAATTTCCAAAAACTACGCCGGTTCCCAATGCCACGTTTAGCAAACAATCTCCGAAGGCACCTTTAAACTCAAACTGCAGACCGGCTGCGGACACATAATGCGGATATATAGTGCGGATATACAGTGCGGATAAGGAGCCCCCTCCGGCCCCCCCTCACCTTTCGGGACCGCCGCASGAGCCGGGAGCCCGTCCCCGCGGTGAGCGGGCGGGGCCTGCTGCCATGGCAACTGTCAATCGCCGCGTGCCACCTGCATCTCTGCCAATCAGAATCGGCTGCTCGCGACCCGGCCGGGGTGCCAGGCGGGAAACGACCAACGGTCGTTGGTGCAGGAAGGGGGAGGAGGGTGGGGGGTGTTAGGCGCGAGGCAGCTGGAGKCACCGCGGCCTCCCCTGGAGCTGCCGTCCCTGTCACTCCACTCTCACCGTACCCCAAAGCATCCTGGTGTCCGAGGCCTTTTAATCCCCACAGTGTCATTTCCGTCACACACTGCCACACTGGGTAAACCCAKGCAGTGCTGTAGGCACCTTAGCGCAAGCAGCCATGTTGGGCAGCACAGACACRGGTGGTCTCTGAGCTCCGCTGCCGCAGAGCCCTTAAACTTCATGTACATCAAAGCCAAAGTGACACCGAAAGCTTGGAGCAACGAGRTTGTGTTCTAGGCTGCATTTCTTGTCCTCCTCTTTCCTTTCGATTTGTATTATCTTACATGAGAAAGGGAAGAGAGCTCTCTAAGGAGCCACATCTCCAGGATGTTAGTACCTGAGGTACGTGCAGCCCTTCCCTCGGTGAAAGAGCGAGTGACTTTAAGAAAGTCATTTCTTCCACTTGCACATCACTCATCAGTGCTTGCCAGGAGCTGCCATGATGCTCCCATCTCACACGGGCACCRGTGGGATCTGGGAGGATGTCCCGGGTTCTGCCCGCCCGCTGGCCGGGATGGGACACAGCCCTGCGGGGCCGGGGCCCCCTGTACTCGGTGGGACGGCCGCCACAGGGAGCCCCRTGCGCCCGGCAGCGCTGCCGAGCTKCACCGCAGCCGCCACGCAGCTTTGAGAGCTCCCGTTGAGCCGCTCGCCTCTGAGCTCAGAGATTTTGCACGAAGAGTAATTTCCCTGGAGTGACTTCCGTGACTTTAGTTCTCATGGAAAGCGAGCAATGGGCCTTTCTATTTAAATCCGGTGGGTTTGGACTATCATAAGGTGATGTTTTAAGTAGCATTACTGTCCTTTATTCAGCCTGTGTTGTTCCTGAGGTCACTGATTTCTGTATCCCTACATGAAAGCACCATTTGTATCTATTTTAACTGGATCAAAGTCTGCATACTTACTTTATTTCATTTATTAAGACAGTTGAATTTATTACTATAAAAGTATCRGTTTATATATACCAGACTGTCTCCTCATGTTCAATACTGTTATACATTCAGAAGATCTGGTTGATGTTCATCCAAACATCTTTCATCAACCCMGACAGCTTAGTTAAAATCCAGCACAGTCATAAGATTGTGATTTTTTTGTATTGTTTGTAAACCTTGAAAACTTAACGGGAAGAGGACTTCCCAGGACTATCATGGCTATTTTTCATGAAGACAGAAATAATAGCTTACCTTCTTCAGGTTTCTATTTTATCTATATGATGTGAAGTTTATAGTGGTGTGTTCCTTGACTGCAAGTCATTTCGGTATATTATGGCAGGGCACAGCAACACACAATCCAGGCAGGTCAGGGCTGGAGAYGGAGATCAGGGTAAACGGTGCCCTCAGGGTCCTGTCTGAAGGTATTGGGTAACAGGAATAGGGGTTCTAGGTTGGGATTTTATGCATACATATTTATATATTTTTTTTCATGTTGGTTACTCTTTGCAAGGGGTCTAGGTGTCACAGAGAACATTGCTTTACTTTCTATGGGAGATCAAATTGATGACAGTTATTTCTCAAACACAGACGACTGCTTTCTGACATTACATGACAGTGGCAGAGCATTATACCTTCCTACTACAGATTCTGAAGCACCAAGTCTGAATTCTGCTCTGCATTGTTACCAATAGGGAATACATTTCAGTTTATGGTTTGTGGTAATTAATAATCCCATCATTGTGAGGGTGCAGCCTAAGTACCTAGACAAGTGGTTTGTCATGTCGCTCACTCATGCAATAAAAGCAATAGCTGTGCAGCACCACTGACCTTATGGACTACTTAGCTTCAGTGCATCTCTGAAATTATTTCTTAAGGAACAAGTCTTGTGAGTTGGTGCAATCTCATTTTTTCCCTTGCTGATTTGTTCTYGATCCCATTAACTCAAAGCAAATTTAGCAGTGAGATAGCGGTCTGAAACACCTCAAAATGCTTTGTTTTCTGAAAGTTAAAATGGATGGCAGAAAAAGTAAATTTTCTAGCCTGGGAATCTTCCTCCCAGTGCACATACATTGAGAGAGAACATAGACTGATTAGAAGACTTGTTGCCTTTTAATACCTATGCTGCGTTGAGTGACTTGTCTTGCAAGGTCCATCTGCTATCCTCACCCAACTGGGCACACAGCAATAATTTAGGTAACCTACGCTCCGAACTGTTGTGTTAACCTTAAGACTATTTATTTCTTTGTGAAGGAGGAGGGCAAATTGTGTCCATGCCCTCAGGGTGATTTTGGTTTTGTTGTTTTTCCCCATTTGAAAATTTTGTGGCAAACAGATTCCACCATCTGCTCTTGCTTATTTTAACTAATCAACCGGGAGATGTTGCAGTAGACTCCGACAGAATAATCGATAAAAGAGGTGTTGCATGGTCAAGCATGTGGCATGCTGGCAACAGGCCAACTTCTTATTAACACAAACAGTCTTTGGATTTCATATTAATCCCCCTTGAGAACTAACTAGATGAACTTGCTTTAAGGAAGAATTTGTGAGGATACAGGTTTTCTGCCACAACTATTCTGAAGGAAAAGTTAAAATCTAGTATGAAAACAGTGGTTTATCAGACTTCTGTGTCAGGAACAAACTGTCTTGTATGGAAAATTGTCATAGGAGGTATCAGCTTTGTATACTAGTCATGATTCCTAGGTTAGGCAGTGTTGAGAGTTGATATGCACTGAAATTGTTCAAAAACTAAAGTTCTTGTAGATTACAGTAAACAGGCTTTAAAGTAATTGCCTAATCAATACTAATTCCTTTGGTATCTTTTAAACAGCATTAATCACTGTGAACTCATTTGGTATTAATGCAAATGCAGTAATGCAAGTACTTCAATTGGATTTCCACTGTAACTGAGGATTAATTACTTTGAATAGATATTCATGCTAAAGTGTTACCCAGTAAGCAGGCAGGGCTGAAGAAACAGTAAAAATTACTAAGTAAAGCCTGGAAGAATATGTCTATATAAAAGTAAATATTTTATTTAGGACTTGGCCTTATTAATAAAGGTGTATACATTTTCCAAGTAAACCTTGAAAATTTCTCTTTCTGTAAATATATAGCAAATAGCTCACCTTATCGCTTGTTCCTACAATGTATTGCACTGCATGTTAGATATTCTTTCTTTACATTTACAGAGCATACTGCTTGGAAAGTTATATATTGATTTTATCTTCTCCACTTTAATGTTTCTGATTATTTAACATATCTTCCATGTGCCTCAGATGGGTACCAAGTAATAGCTGTATTTAAGATTTCAGGATGCTAGGARCCAGATCCAAAATGCATTTTTTTCTTGTGATTTCAGCTGACATAATGACTATATCAGCCATAGCATTTCATTAAAAGGAAATGCAGGGGGGAGTAGAGGAAAAAACAAAAACTTAACATTACAATATCTGGATGAGCTTATCTTAATTTCCATTTTTTTGATATTCCAGTGCTAAATCTATTGTAGCTTTGTGCATAGTCAAAATTTAAAACTGTTTTGTGAATAGTTACACAACTTGGGGGAATAAGAAACATGCTTCAGCTCTGCTAAAAATCCTGCCTGCTAAAAACTGCCTAAGGGCGGTTTAGGGGACTGCCTTTGCAGGGCGACTGGTAACTTTCTACTGCTTATTTTTTATGTACTCATTTCTGTCTCCAGTTAGAAGACATGGAAGAACTTGAGCTAAATAAGGGACAGAAATAGTAGGATGTTTTAGAGGGCTTAAGTGATTTCAGACGCTTCTTGCAGTGGTTTTCTGCTAAGTACATTTGCTACTCAAATTGCTTCAATACTTTGGAAAAGCATTTCTCCTAGGATCTTCAGATATTGGTACACCAGGGCACTCCAAATGCTTGAAAGTTAAGTGAATACCAGAACTCAGTAGGTTTGGCAGCTCTCACTTTTTTTTTTTTTTTTTTTTTTTTTTTTTTTTTTGTTTTTTTTTTTTTTTTTTTTTTTTTTTTTATGGCCATACCTTTGTGTACTGAGCACAAGAATTTTCTGGAAAAAAACAATGTTTTCAAAAATTAGCAGTTTTCATAGAATGCTAGAAGATACTCAGGATGATCAAATTCTGAACTTGTAAACATTCATCCTGGAAACCTGATTTTTAAGGGCTCCAATCAGAGAACAAACATCCTGTGTAATTCGTGTATCTAATCAAAGCTAACCAACACAGCCTGAATTTCAAACATCAAATGTTTGCAATAGGCAAACAACACATAATTCTTCATTTGCGCACATTGAAAGATTCTGTGAGTGAATCGCACACRAGTTACTGCCATGAATATCACTTCCTTTTCTATTTATTCAGCTCTTTTGAGCAACTAGGACAGCAGCAGTGCTGTTTCCTTCTGTTGATCAATATCATGTTAACAATTTTTAACACTTTTCTTTTTGACAATTTCTTGTAATATTATCCTGATGAAAGGAAGTAGCAGGATTGGAGAGGAAAATCTCTCTTGAAAAGATTCTCTGTTGAATCTCCATTCTTTGCATGATTTACCTTTTTTTTTCTCTTTTTTTTTTAACTGATGGATTGAAATTATAAGATTTCTCTTTGTCTCATCTCAGTTTATCTGCGTTATTCTTACAGTGCTTTGTGTCTCTTTACAGTCCAATTTTAATGTAAGTTTATTTCATTGTATATTACAGCACCCCTTAGATCTCTCTGTTGGCTGCACCCCATTGGTTTAAAGATCTTGTTACTTAACTACAGTGTGTTCTGATTCTCTGACCTCTTCACAGTCCTTGGTGGTGACTTCAGTTAATTGCATGGTTATCAGATGATAATGTAGTAGCATTAAAATGAATTAGCATGTAATTACTGTTGTTCCCAAGGGAGTTACAGTACTTAAAATAAAACTGTACATGTTATTTCATGAAAAGCATGAAGCAATATATTTCTAATAATGTAGTCAAATCATCTGCTACTGTTGCTTTCTACAGTGTGTCCATGGTACAAAATCCTAGTAGAGATATGAAAATACTGGGTCAACATCTGCTTTTGCGTCTTCATTTTTGGGATACTTTTGGGATAGATCCAAGTAAATAATAAAATTATTTCATGTTATTTCATTTAGGTTGTCTCTCACTCCCTTTGGCATTTATTTGCCATAAATATTAATGAGATTAAACATTATAGATCCTATAATGAATTGCCAGGAAGTTATTTTGTTTAACTAATCAAAAGTAATTAAAATATGAAACAATAGCTGAAACAGTACTAATGTTTGAGGAATGTTTCAGATCTTGTGCTAGGAATATAAAGCTATTATAAGCAGAAAGATGGTTAATTTATGGGATATATTATTAATTACATCTGAAATATTCATCTTCTAGGAGTCACCGGTGTCAAGATGCTTTTATGCTGGACTAGCTGAATAGAATCCCTTGTGTCTCAAAAGTAGCACACTTAACCTCTGTGACACCTGAGGTTCTGCACCATGGAGTAGGAAACTGAACGGAAAAAAATGGTATGTGTTTCAGAACTGAGTCATTTTCTAGATACCATTTTATGACTCAGAAGTGTTTTCAGAGGAATCTTTCTTCTTTTGACTTGATGTTAGAATTTGGAGATTAAAAATACACATCAATTAGAAAATCACAGAATTGATAGTGAATAAATTTAACTCTTGATTCCCTTTTTTGATGTGAGAGTTATCGGGTCACAACAATATGTTCTAAAACAAGAGTCAAAGGCCAAAACGTAAGTGAGCAAAGTTTACTTCTTCACCTATCACATGGTGCTTTATTAGAAAAAAACACTAAGCATTAAGCTCCAAAACCCATGGTTTCAGTCTTGAGTGTAAAGCTGAGTAGGGAATGCCAGCATGATCTTGGAGCCTAATGCAGCCACGTTTAGGGCATATTTCTGCAGCATTCAACAAAGTTTAGTGTCCTCAGTACCTAATTGGAATATCTCACCCTCTGGAAGATGTGAGCCCTTAGTAGAAGTACTGTGTGACTGTTACAGGAAAATATGATAAATTACAAATTGTAAGCACAGAGGCCTGTGTGCTATTGCAAGTAATGAGCGGCGCTAAAAGGGCAGGTGTAATAGAACAATCTTCCAATATTTGGACGTTTTGTTTGTTGTTGTTATTGTTTTTTAATGTGCCTATAACATTACACTTTTTTGTGATGTTAAAGCACTTTTTTAAAAAATTTATACTAGACTGCCAAAATAGAAATATTTATTTCTCTGGTGTATGAATTTATACAAACATGGCTGAGGTGAGAGAATAATAAAAATAGTGGAATGCGTTCAACCATTTCATGAAACAGAATCCACTTGAAATGCTTGCATGCTTGAAGGAGAAGCTAAACTTAATCAGAATTTCATTTCGGACCAAATAAAACATACTTTTGGTTTTCAGGAGAAAAAGATAGAAAAAAACAATTGTTTCTATGCATGTTGCGTGGGTCTGTAAAYTATATATTAATTCAAATTGTTTTATCGGTGAGCACAGAAACAGCTACATAGACATCCATGAAGTGGTACCAGTTTATGCAAAGATGAATAATATTCCAGGGTCATATAAAATGTCTACGTACACACTCTGTTTTCCATAYATAGAAGAATTCAAAAATGGAGTCCTTATGGAGTCCTATAGAAACATCTACAAGATGGACTGATGTATTTCAGAAAATTTACCTCTTTTTATTTTCTAAAAGTAAATCATCGTTGTAAATTATCTACAACTTAATGGTATGCTTGTTTCTCTTCATGACAAAAACTAGGCAAGTTGCACTGCTCATCTGTTAAAATTTGTAGTGGGTTTTAGAAAATTGCCTCTGTTTACATATCAGAAGCAAAGAAAGGGAATTACAATAAAAGAGCAAAACAGAAAAACAACTARTTAAAAACTAATCTTTTCTTGACAAATATTTACAGTGAGAAAAATTCTATGTGAAACAAAGTTATTACTTTAGATATCCTACAATGCTTATACACTAAATAAAGCCCTTATGTCTGTATGGTGAAATAATGCTAGGTCATTGAGTAAATGATACTGTGTAACTTTTAGAAAAGGACGGTGAAATTTGTGCAGACCTTGAACTTGATGCTCTAATACTACTTCAATGTAAATTTAGACTTCAACTATGGACTTAATATTAACTTTTGCATTTTTCTTGCCTAACTGCATTAGTSTAAAATCCTGGCCAATAAAAAGTAAGATCTTAAATGAACATTATGGCCTACCCATATCAGCCTACAAGGTCAACCTCTGTTTCAAATTGTTTGACATGGTAACAGTTTGTATCCACAAATATAAATACCTGATTGTTGTTAGTATGGACAATCTATGTTGTTAGATTGTTGTTAGTATGGTTAGTATGGACAGCAGTCTCTCTGTTTTGTGAACCCTGGTTAATGGAGATGTTGCTTCAAGTACGATTAAAATCCATACAGTAGGCTGTACCATATAAGGACATGTAGCTTGTTAGTTTTTAACAAGTTTAACTAAGTATCACCTATTTTTT
>NW_020455205.1:439576-645876 GCF_003342845.1 Nothoprocta perdicaria | reverse complement strand
ATTTGTTCACACGTCAAGGATGCTTAAGGAATGTTCTCATTGTCTTCTTGTCTTCTCTTTCATGTCTCTCTGCTTATTTTTTTTTTTTTTTTTTTTTTTTTTTTTTGCTTCATTACATGTTTGAATTGATTAGTCTTCATCTGAATATTCATAATTCATCTGAATATAAGTAGTTCATAGGAGTGGCATGTAATTCTCACAGTTATATCATTTCAGCTTGGAAGAACATTAAGATAAATGCAGTCTCTCCAGTTCTTTTTACACAGTGCAGCTGATACTGGAATCGTATGTGCATACTTGARTGATGTATCATTTTGATCAGTCTACACACATAAAGAGAAGTTTCAATGTATATTAGGATCAGCACAGGTGGGAATTAGCAAACAAGTGTTTAGAGAAATATCATAGTATTTTGTAGACAGAGGTTATTCTATTATGTCTGAATCTCGCCGGTCCAGTTTTCTCTCCCCRTAGCATAATGATCAGAACAGTCATGCTGACTGAAAGGGTTTTTAAACTAGAAAGGAGCAGAGTGGTGTGTTCAGAAGTTGCATCTCTAGCCTCCAGATCTGTCGCTGAACTCACCTGGGATGAACTGGATACCAAACAGTGAAAGCTTTGTTAACTACACAGAGCTCAATAGTTATGCCAGTACCTTAAGGAAGCTTAGAATCACATATCAAAGAGCTATCTTGAGAAGTGAATCAATAAAAAGCCTCTTGCTTGCCAAATGTTTATTCTTAGCAAACAAGATTGCTTTGATAGGGGCTTGTTTATGTTGCCACTCATTAAGTAGCTGTATATGTGATTTTGCTTTTATGCCTTTGTTGAACCTTTAGCTCTCTACAAGTAAACGTGAGCTGAGACTTTACTACTATTCTGAGAGCCTGTGGGCCTGGCCGTGCGTGAGTTTGCTAGGGTATTCTAAAAGTCTGGATGGAGGCAGTAAAGGGAAGTAACTGTTTGGAAGGCCACATTTACATGCCTTATGCAGGATTCAGTTACTCCAAACAGTCTAGGGAATCTCCTTCTATGCTTACTTTTTCAGTTCCACAAGGAAACACACATTTTAATGTGTGGTTTTGTTTTAAAAGACGGTAATAATCATGTTAAGGGGGGATTCCATGTATATGTATTGTAAATATATATATTTCCTATATATTCATATAATACATTGTACAGCATATATACAGAATACCAACACATTTTGTATGGAAAATACCAGTTCAGTTTAGGAAAATTGGTAGTTTTGCAAATTTCAGTATATCCTGTAGAGTTTGTTTGAAAGGTCAGTCTTGCTATAACATTGTCTTAAATATCTGTACACCAAGGATATAATTTAGTATGAAAGATTTTGTATTTTAGAACAGTTTTGAAAACAGCTGTATTATTTTAAGGGGCTGGAATCAAAACTCTTAAGCACATAAGCAAACTTTTCATGTACGTAATATTAGGTGAACATGTGGGCATGTTGCAGGATTAAATTCTACATATTTTCCACTAGGGAACAATGGAAAACTGGTTGATTTATTGTGCCCAGAGAAATCAGCTAACTCCCTAGATAGGTATTTGCATGAGCTCTTATCTATTTTGTACACAGAATTTTCAATGATTCTGCACACAGCAGTGAGTTCTTTTTATGTTGATTGAGACCTTCTCCCTTAAAAATCAGCCCACTGYATCTCCCTGCCTGGGCTGAGGCTGAGGGAAGATGTTGCTATGGATTCATTATGTCTGTAGTAAAAGGCATGGAGGCCATGTGGCGCTTGCTTTCTTCTCTGAAGGAGTATTTCCAATGCAGTTTGTTTTCTCTTCTGGTTCAAAATGCCACATAGAAGGCAGGATTATGCTATAAAATGAAGAAAAGGGAACAAACTTAATGACATCATCGAGATGAAAATCTTTTTGATGGAAGATCCACAGGAAAATAACCAACAAAATACCTAATGGGTGCAAACAGCAATACTAAGTTCAGAAGCCTGAGTTTAATACACCTCCAGGCAGTAGCCCACTTACAGAGTTTTGAAGATTGGCAGACCCAAACATTGCTGCTCATCATGGTAACTACTAGAGATAATGTCAGAATTCTGTAACAGGTACTGGATGGAAAAAGAAAATTAGAAAGGAGATAGAAGAAATTGCAAATAGCTTTACCATTTCAAAAGCCATATTTGACAGTGCAAAAAAATAAAATAACCTTTCGCACGGTTTCCAATAATGTGCTGCTGCAGCATAGAATTTCAGACATGATAAAATGTTTAGAAGAAGATAACTGTTTAGGGCAGAGAAAGTGAAGTGATACTTGATGCTTTTTCAGCTATTAATTGGTTTAATATGCTGCCTAGTTTTGTGATTATTTTATAAGTTTTGTATAGTTTAAACTACAGAATAGAAATAAAAGCACAGGAAAAGAAAGATCAGAAGACTTCCTTTCATAGAGACAGCTCGGAAATGATCTTGTCTTCAACATTAGTTAATAGGTTCAGCTTGCTGGTTACAACATCTCCTGGCATCATTTCCTTACAGCTGCCTTGTAGTGGTATTGCTGAATCCCTGTTCAAAACAAGTTTAACAGGCATCTTGTTAGATCTTTGGTTGCTTGAGGATGCCCAGGTAGACAAAGAAGACAAGGTCAATGCTTTCATTTATGCTTCGCTAAAAATGATCCCTCTTTTCTTTTTGATACAGATAACATTTATTTAATTGTAACATTTAWTTTTGTAACATGTATTTTTGTCCTTTTTAATTCCTGATTATATTATGTTAGAATAGTATGCGGTATTACATTTTAAGAACACTGCAAACCCACATTAGCAGAGCATTACATATGCATTAAATGAATGAATCTCACATGAGGAAAGGATCCCCTCAGTACCCCCGTGCTTGGCCCTCCTAGCTGGAGGGCTGGCAAGTCCCTGCCAGCTGTGGGGACTGCAGTCATGGGTGATGTGGCTGAACGCCCCTGCCAGCTGTGTGTATGGTGGGAGCTCTGCACTTTGTGCAGTATTTTGCTCTCATGCATGAGCATACAGCTCAGGGTTTCAGACAAATTAACATTTGAACCTGACCATAGTGGACTACCCAGCTCAGAAATAATTCTTTGTTTTTACTTATGTCTGATACTTGAGAAGCAGCTTTATCTACTGCTTTGGTTACAAACTGGAGATTATTTGGGACCAGGAGTTTTCCATAAAGTTGCCTGGCTTTTAACTTGTACTGCCTCATGGCTTTTCAAAGCCCAAACTTGATTGGTTTTTTATTTCACTGAATTGTTTCTTCATCAGCCATTCTGAGGGATCTTAAAGAATTTTAATAGTTTTGTAGTATTTTAAATATTGCATCAAATATTTTCAGAGCTCCTGSATCTACTTCAAACTTTAAAGAATAAATAATAAAAAAACTTTGCTTTTTTTTCATTGCCGGCTTTTTATCTCTGTCATTTAATACCAATGCTAGTGTTATCTTTTAATTACATGTCTGTGGCAATCAGAAAATAATGCAAAGAAGATGCAATCAATTACAATTTTTAAAAAACTATATCAAGATGTTTTCCTTTGCTCTCTATCAAATCTTGAACAGCAATCAGGAATTCTCTAGGCTGKCATGTAAATACTAATGACACTTTTATTGTCCACTTCCTTAGAAAAGATAGGTATCAATTCCCAGAGGCAAAGCAGAGATACAGGCTCCTTATATTCCAGTTCTCATCTTCTTAAGCTTTTTTTATTGTTAATATTTTGTTAGAAAAGAGAAGAGAGAGCAAAAAACTTCTTCCTTTTGAGAGGTTCATGTTGGACCAAGCTCCCAGACCTTTCACATTCTCACTAAAAGGATACAGGTGAACTCTGACACTCCAATAAAACTGGCTTTTATTTTTCTGGCAGAATTCAAGTCTCTTACCAGCAGATACTGTAAATACTGTTTACAACCCTATAATCTTTCTCATCTAAAACTATTGTATTTCTGTAAACATCATCAAAGAGGTTTCTACTTGCTCAGCAGCTTGCTTTTTTTCTTCTCCTTTCCTATCAATGAATCTTGAACCTGAAAAGCATGGTACAAATCTGAAATACAGCAACTGAACTACAATTTAGCAGAAGAAAGCATGATGAYAAATAAAAAAAAGAATAAGCAAATGTCTCTTTAAATTTATTTAATTTTGCTAATTAAAATATTTTCAGATTATAARTTCTAATAGGGCTAATACTCTGTTCTTTCTTCTGTTCTTTCAACAGAAGAAGAGTTGTTCAATAATTTTGGTTTCTTGTTAATTTATTGTCACAATCTGTTTTGCCAGAGCATTCTACCCTTCAATCCTGGCATATATTCCTTATTAGTAAGCTGCAGTGAAACTCTACAGAAAATCCTAATATTGCTGCTTGCRTAGCACCTGTCACTTGGAATTCTATAATATAAACCTTACAGATTTTGATGGAAAACTAAACAGAATACAAATTCRCCAGTGCAGCAGGCATGTTTGTAATATCAATAGAGTTTGTTAGATTTCAATGATACTGAAATGTCTTTCATCCTTTTAACCGAGAAAGGACTTTGCTGTAAGAAATCAGATGAAGAATGAAATTGAAATATTTCTCTATAATGTAGTCTTATATTAAAAATACATTATGCATTTAGTCATAAATTTAGTCTTTTTTTCCCCCATCCTACCTAATGCTAAAATCCTATAAATTCCAAGTTGCTTTTTATTTTGTCAGTGTAACTCAAATTAAATTCAGTCCTGACCACCACAGTTCCAGAAATGCAAAGTAATTGCTTGTGCTTCCTGTAAGATGAAAAGAGGAAAGTTGGCTGTTTTATGAACTCACTGTCTGTGGAAGACGAATAGTTCGGAACACTTGGTCAGCTCCATTCTAATTGAATTTAGCATTTGAAACCAGGACTTGCTGCTAACAGTCCAAAAATAGCCCGGTCCCTTCTGGAGGATGTTTGCCTACAAAATGCTGCCTATTGATGCTTTCTTGAAACAAATGCTTGTCTCTGGCTATGAGGAATATCAGATGTCACTTTGGGAGGAATAATTATAAGAAAACTTATTTCAAATTTACAATGTTAACCCTGTAAAACTATCAATGTACACATTCTAAACCTCTGCAAAGTAAACTTTAGTAGGACATAAGCAAATTCCCAGAAAGTAAATCCAAAACTGTCAGGTTGCTGGTGTTGTTTCGAACTCCCTTTCTTTTCTTTCTTAATTTTGACTGAAGGAAACAGCTTTTGGCAACCCCCGGCAGTGTTGCAGGGCCGCGGGGCGGTGGAGGGCAGCTGGCAGCTCCATGGCACCGCACTGAGGCTCCTCGTTCTGTGCCACTGTGTTACAGAAGTGACGTCTGAGAAATCATGAAGTGGAGAAGCTGAAGTTAAAAGGGAATCACAGTCTTGTGGACTTTGGAAATCAAGAAAGTGTTGGAGCAAATAGAAACAATAGCAACTGATTATACCCTATTATTTTAACTCAAATAGCATCCTAATTTAACRTTGACGTTAATGATGGAATTCTTGAGGTACAAATCATGCCTAATACTGAAGTGTCTCTTTGTGATAAAGCCATTTGGAAGTCTTTGTTGAATGTAAGCATCTTATGATTGAGCCTGGCAATGGAGTGTTTGTTATTTGTACTGAGATTTTACATTTCAACTGCCTGGGATTAAAGGGTCAGCTGGTGAACTGTTCTAAGTCACCAGAACTCTGTCTGTTTTCAGAAAGTTGTAGCAGCTGTGGATGCAGCTCAAAATATCTTGGCCCAGATTGTGTTGTCTCATTTACTTAGCAAATGTAAAATGAAGTGATTGTTTCTGTGGCTATCTAAAGGATTTTTTTTTGTAATCTTTCTTCCTTCATAGCGGTATAGCTTCTGAAGAGTCTTTCTGGAGGGAGATGGAAGCATATTGAACTCTTATTGTTTTGGCTTTGCACTGACAAAAGCAGTCAGTGTCACATCTGAAGTGCAATAAGTGTCTTAATTCAGTGCTTCACAAACTTACTGATGTGGAGAGGACTCCTTATTCTTGCCCTGGTATCTRCCTTGCGTCCCGTCACCTTGTAAATTGCAATGCAGGCTAATTGCTTTATTAGCAGTTGCAAAGTTAAGGTACCAATACCAGATAAATTGCTGGTGTTACAACTTGCTAAATCTGGCATCCATACTTAATAAGAGTTCCAAACAAGGAGACGAGGGTGTAGAGATTGCAACTTTCTCTGAAATCCTTGTTAAATTTTCCACTATTAAATCCTCTCCATTAGAAAATTGTGAAGTCAGGGTTCGATGCATGTGAAATATTTTCATTATTGAACTTTCCAGCAGAAAGTTAAGCCTCAGACAGCTAATRTCATTTTTCCTTGAAATTTCTTAGATTCTTTCTTATAATGGTGCTCCAGTCTATCTTGAAACTGTTATAAATTAAAATTACCACTTTTGTGATCTAAACTTGGTTTTATATTGCTAGATTTGTTGCTATATTAGCAATATTCGTGACAACTAATCTTGATTTGGACCCTTCTATTTCAGTCTTTGCAGTCATCATTACTGGAATTCTGAAAGGTCTTAGAATTYGAAAAGTCATCTTTTAAATAAACACCACTCATGCCTCATTCGAAGCTATTGTTTGCTTGTATAGAAGTGCAATTGAATTGTTTAATAAGAATGTACTTGTGTATATAAATATTTTTAATTCTTGTTTTCAGTACACACTTAAATTGCTTTAATGTAAACATTGCTGTTTATTTTCCATGCAATTACACCTTTTAAGTTATTTGAAAATATAAGCTACACTTAAARCTGACTTTGGAAGGCAAGTTCCATTTTATGTCTTACAAAAATGTGTAAGTTAAAATTCTGAATTGTTCCGTATTTATAAAAATGTAATAGACTTCTCTCATTTGAAATCTAACTTTTTGGAGTTTAAATATGCTGATTATATTTTCTCTCCACATACCAACTTCTGGCACACTGGAAATCTAGGAAACAACCTCTCTGGCTTCTAAAAATACCATGAAGCATCTTTTAAGCTTCTCTTAAAAAAAAAAAAAAAAAAGTGTTTCAAAATAGCCTTAACAAAACAACATACCGGTGCTCGATGAGAAACATCTGGAGTTTTCACAAAAATTAAAAATGAAAAGGTTCTGTCCTTCATCCCACCAGCCCCTCTATGGTGCAGCCTTCTCCCTTGGTGCTGGTTCCAAACAGTGCTGGAACTGCTCAGTTTCGTGGACATGAAACAAAAAAGAGTATGAAAATGTGCAGCAGAGGGCAGGAGATAGGTAGGACTATAGCAGATGATAGATTCAGAAATAGCCTAGAATTTGGGAAAACCTCCTGCATAAGCACAGATGTGTGATTAAGAAAAAAAATACAGTTCTGGGAAAAGAGTGGTCAAAGTCACACCAAAAGACATGTGCCCYTCATATACAACAATTAAACATAAAACATATGTGCATAGATGCTTAGGTGGTTGAGGACCAAATAGTTATGTGGGGATCCTATATAGTATCTTAATACGGCTGCAGTTGTTGCATGTAGAGCTTTTTTTGCAAAGTATCCCCAATTGGTGTGGTCCTTGAGCTGAGAATTAGGTAAGGCATGCTGTGTGYCGCTGCCATTTCTGATTAAGCAGTCATAAAACAGGAAGTGCACAGATAGGGAAATTCAACTTCTTAACCATGAAGACTATGGAATAATTAAAAATTGTATTTTTTCTATAAATCCTTACTCTGTATCAGAAAAATTTGCCATGTGCAGTTCTTACTGCATATGTCTAATTTAACTGCAGCTGTGTTTTCTGGATAATAGCCTTTTAAAAATCTTAAATCAGCCCATAGCCACTCGAACTCTGAAAACTTTTTATGTATGGATTTGTCATTCAAAAGCCTCCTAACCTACAATCCTTGCAGTGACGATCCCTCAAGTGTAAAGAAGCCTCCTCCTTCTCCCCCTGTCACCTGTGATAAACTTCTCTGCATCATCATGCACACTACTTGACACATAATAAAATTTCTCTTTCATGTAAAAATTAAATTGTAAATAATTGTTCTTTCTGTCTTCTGCATAACAGGATGTGGCACCCAGCTGAATACATAGGATGTCATACAACCTCACTGTTCTGCTGTTGTTGCAAAGTACTGTGCTCTTGGGGCTCCCACTGTCAGTGCGAAACTCGGGTTGCTCTACRTTAGTGAATTCGAAGAGACTCGGCATTTCCATTGTCCAAAAACTGACACATGTGGGAAAGGTGCAATTTGCATGCACAGGAACACTAGTCGAGTGTATTTTTTACTGTCACTGCCAATGTAAATTTGGACACCTGAAAGTAATGTCTGCCAAGAAACAGGTCAAAACCAAGTTTCTCATGAGATGGCTACACAATTGGAGGATTTTTTAAATTTATTTTCTCTTTTCAGGCTTAGGTGCTGCAAGACTCTCCTATGTGTAACATTAATTCAAAATGCATTATCCACCTGCTGCCTGTAGCTGCTCTGGGATCCTTGGTTTTGGGAAAGTGTCTAGTGTTATAGCAGCTTGAGAACATATAAGTATATTCTTAAATGCCAATACTTCAATTACTTGCTTACAATCAAGTAACTTATGAGGTAACCAGCAGCAGAGACAGAAATAATAATCCCCCTCCTACAGGTTCTGGACTGCATTCCTCAAATAARTTTGTAATGAAGTCTTAATGAAAGAGTACTTTCTTGCATTAATTCTTAAAGTAAATTGTTCCACAATGTTTGAGAACAAGCCTTTTAAGTCAGGTGTTTGCTACTCATCTTTCCACAGATCATTAATGTGCATTGAGTCAAGTTCTTCTTTCATCTTTTTTTTTTTTTTTTTAATTTAATACTCCAGCTTTCTGTCTTGGATGCGGCCCAGTACCTGATTAGCTTTTGAGAACATCTCTGGAGGGGTCGTATGGAATGTTGCTTTTGTCAAGTTCTTGGAAAATTAATGAAAACATTCTGCAATCTGTGGAACTTCTAGATGTACTTTGAACTGTTTTTATTCAGCTTTTCTTTTGAATACTCTGGCTTGGGTTTTTTGGCACTGACAGGAAGAAATACTCTTTATAGGTCTCTAGATCCCATGTCTCTAAATTGCACTTTCTGAAAAACTGACATTTTCTGAGCAGAGCACAGAGATTGAGTGCAAGACTGTAATTCAGCTTTGTTTTTTGCTGATGACATAAACCACAAGAGCCTGTTGGTTTATGAACAGCAGCAGCAACAGTACACAGGGACTGAGTTACTGCCTGTGTACTTGATTAGAGATAAAGTGTTGTTGCCTACAATCCAAAACCAATATTTACTTGCACTTTCCAATTTATTCATAAACAGGGAAATGAAGATGGTTTAAAGTGTAAGAAATGAGTTGCATAAAAACAAAATGGCCGACCAGCCTTTATAAGTGAAGTCTGTGACTTACTGCAAAAAACATTTGGCTTTTTTTTTTTTTTTTTAACTATAATTTTTCTTCTCTAGGCACCATATTTCCCCTGGACAGTACGCTCTGTCCAGATAGAAGCGGCATTTTTAAACCGGAATTCTGATTCTGTTGCCACTGGCTGGTACTCTGTATAGCTGGTACTGAACTATTCATCTTTGAGATGATCAGTGATATCATAAACGCACAAGTGAAATTTAAGAGTATCTCTGTAATGAAATGAAATACATCAGCTCCTTGGGAATGGATAGTCTATTCCAAGTTATTTTTGAAGCTTTTCTGGGGCTTAATGCACATGCACAGATTTCTGAACCACATGGTAGCAAATAAGTGACATTTGCCAAATACAGCCAGATTATTAATGCAGTTATCCAGGACATAAGGCAGAGTCCAGGATTCCCCTGGTCAGAGAAAATCCTGTTTGCATTTGATATTACTATCTTCAGCTCAGAAAAGTGACCGTTATGCAAGAATGTGAGAGAGTAGTGCTAGTAGAAATTCATCTTCCAGCTTAGTTTTGTGAAAAGTCTTCGTATAACTTGCACGGTGTGTTTTAGCTTGCTCCGTGTGATTGAGGCGAATCTTGGATTTCCCTCTAGGGCTTTTTTTTTTTTTATGAATAAAAACTTCCATCTGTGCGTCCATGAAATGAGGTCATCTCAAGGCATTTTGAATCAGTAACCTTAGAGGTATGAAATGCAATTTGTCCTGTCAGTGAAGTGTTAAGTGTAGATCCTAACTGTGCAAGTAACCGTTTAATTTGTGATCATTACTTGGATCTGCAACCATGTAATGTGCTCATCAAAAGGCATAAAATCCTTTCCTCATTATCTCCATGCCAGACAGAACTCCAAATCAGACCACTGCCACATAGATAAGTAATTGCTACAAGATTCGTGCAAAATTCTGTCATATGTTTTGTAACTTCCTATTTACTTCATATATCTATTTAGTCTTCTCTTACAAAAAAAACCCAGCATCTTTCTACATCACTTAGGCCAGGCTTGATAAATTGAACAAAAGCTTCTTGTTCAATATAAACAGGGAAAAGTAGCCATGTAATGTTCATATTAAAATTAAATCTCCATTTCCAGACTATAAAGAACAAAGACTGCTTGGATGCCAAGCTTGCAGTTGAACTGGCACTGAGACATTGTTCCTATTTATACCTGAAAATGTCTTCTTTTATCATTATTTGAATGACAAATCTATGACAAACCTTGCAGTACCTTGCTCATGAGACACATGGTGAAGTGTCTCACTCAGCTTTACATTTTATTTCAACTGTTACATTAACAATATCCTTGATACAAATACTGAAATGAAATAATGTGTATAATGTGTGAAACTAGACGTGAAAGTAATCAGAAACTTTCTGAAGTCACCACAAGCTTGAAGTGCTTTACCCACAAGGACCTTTCTTACAGACACTGTAAAACCTACAAGCCACAGGCATTAGGAAGGTGCTGTTTTAATAGCTAGRAACAAAATAAAACAAAACAAAAGTATACGATCTGAACTGAATGTAATGGATGTAAACAAAAATATATTTAATAAAAGAGTACTATAGCTTTTCAGCAGTAGGATGGAAAGTATTCTAACTAACCAGAAGCTGTTGATGATGTTTATTGTGTAATAGAAGATGGGAGATATAGGGAGAATTGTGAGGTGATATATACATACATATACATATATATATACACATACGCATATATAGTTTTACAGAATGAGGGATAGCTAGTTAGAAAAGTAGCAAGATAGAAAGCCCCCAAGTGGCCTTTTAATGAATTAAAAGTGGAGATGGAGGCTAGTATATGTGCGGGTCAAGGGAGAAGTCCGTACTTCGGTATTAGAGGAATTGTGATAGATCCTGCAGGCTAAGCAGAGAAGGGGAACCCAGGCAGGGATGCAAAGACAGCTGAGATGGCCAAAGCAGCAAAGCATTAAAACTCCATAGTATATGAGTGGGACAAGATTGCATTTTTCAAGAGGCTGTAGAAAAGGATATTTCTGTAATAGAGATGAAAAATGTTGAGCATTTGAATTGGAGTATTGTCTGTTTAAATTGAAATGAAAGACCGTACCTTAAAAATGTTACGCCAAAAACATAGCCTAGATGTCTAGTGACAGATAGCATTGTGTTATAATAACTGAAAAGGGAAGTAGTGGGGAAAAAAAGAAATGAGGTTGAGTGGCAGGGAGAAGCATAGATTGATTAGAAGTGTTTGTTTATTTATCTCAGGGCAGACGCAACCTAGTGAGAATGGGAAAATGTCTATAGTTTTAACAGCAGTGTGCTGGAAGAAGGCTCATGAGTCCCAGGAGGCCTCCCCTTCATTAAATTTTTCCCTGATAACAACAGGTAGATTAAAATCTGTTTTTAACTTTGCATAAACTAATGATGTGGGCGGGCTTGTAGACTTGTATCAAAAATAACACAAGAAATTAATTGAATAATCTTAAAGTATCCATACAGACAAAAGAGGAGTGTTCCTACTCCCTCTAAACTACAGATTGTAAACTAATAAAAGATTCTCTGAAATAAAACACCATTTTATGCTTGAGTTTTAGGACTCAGGAGTCCATTCACTTTGCAATGCTAATTTGAGGTCATGCTTGCCAAAATAAAAAATTTGCTTCAGCTGTTAGGAGGTTCCCCCTGCTTTTTTTTTTTTTTCTCGCTATAGGTTATGTTATTTTAATATATACAGAGGACCTGTTTCTACTCAGCAAATGGTGATATTGAAGTAACTTGGTAACTTGAAGTTTTCTGTTTGTGTTAATGTCATACTTCAACAATATGGACCAGATTTCATAAGGTTGCTTTGAAATATTTCAGTTTGGCTCTAGAAATTTATTCAGGAAAGTTATACTTCTCCTGACACCTCTCTCTCACTCCCCCCACCAGTGTAGCTTGCCTGCAGTAATTCTTGAGTTAAAGCACTGAAAAGAAAACTGCAAGTTTAGGGAAAACATCATCTGGTCAGCAGTGTCATTCTCATACAAAAGCAATCACTCAGTATAGGGATACTTTGTCCATAACTGAGGCATAACACAGAAAAAATGGTTAGGGACAGAGATCATGAATTCCAGGAAAAAGAATATGCCTCAATTTTATTTAAAAATTCTTGAATTGGCTTTTTCATACCAATCATGTTAATTTTGCTGACCGTAGGGTTTGATAACATTATGTTGTTGACCTTTGCATAAGCAGATAAATTATTCAACACCATATTCCTCCATATTCCTAATATATTACAGTATGGATTCTCCATCCATGAATTCACTGTTYATCTAATGGTGAATTAGTAAGATTTCCATTAACCATTAAGAAGATTATTAAGGGGCATGGAATACTTAATCTTTTTTAGATTTTTTAGATTTATTTTTTCTCTGATAATATTGTTTTAATTTGTTTTAAGACAAAACTTTCTAGTATAGTACTCATCATAAGGTAAATCCAAGAGTTGTAAAATTTGCAAATCATTTGCTTACTTTGTTACATAAAGACATTTTTTATGAAGATGCAGATCTCTCTGAAATTACTGAAATCATTCAAGAGGCAAATGTTCAACCTGCTCTTCAGATATATAATAATATATCTTAATGGATATTACAAAAATGTAGTTCCTTCCAAGGCACATGTAAAGTTGTATGTTATAGAAGCAAACTCAAGCTGTTTGGTCAAAGCAATTCGGTGTTAAGATGCTGAAATTACAGCATGCAATCTCCTGMAATTATTTGTTCTTTGTATAAAAGGGATTTTAGCCATTTTCTTCCTTTTGAAACCACCCTTGGCAATTCCAGTGCTCATTAGAAAACTAGAAAACATTACGTAGGTGTTTAGAAAATGAATGAAAAAGATGTCAGGGAAAAAAACACACTGTTATACCAAAACCATTATAGCATCAGCTAAACAAAGTACTCTTCATCAACTCCAGAGTTACAGCAGATGCCTTTATAATCTGAACCATGAGGTAGCTTTTTGGAGGTGTGAATATAAAGCTACTAAAATATAGATTAGCAGAACCTAGTCATCATCCCCTTAAGTATGTGGTAGACCTTTCTAAGTAGATGTAAAAGATATATTCCTTGTATTAAATGTCACAGTAGCTAAACAAGCTAATGCAGCTGAATAACAAAGAATAAAAGTAAATGTCAAGGGATACTGTAAAGCTGCTATTTATTTTTTTTTCCCATGGCTTCTATAATGTCATAATTGTGAAAGTAAACTTGAGAAGGTTAGTTGATAGGAACCCTAAGGAGAAATAAGAGCTTTTACAATGTTCTTTCATGTGTATGAATTATATAGAACATACTATTGTTCTTTAGCCTATTTTCTGTTTCCTGAAATAAACTAGTAACTATTAGAATATCTAAAACTACCACTGGGTTTTTTGGTTTTACTTTTCCTCCTTAAAATTAATATATTGACATTAATAACACAGATGATATTTGGTTAGACGTTGGCATTTGCGGCAACGTCCTACATCAGGTTTCATTTTGTTTAAGAAACATCTGTAGTGGACCTTTCTTTAGTTACATAGAAGGATAATCTTTACTCCATAGGCTTTGGAACAAGTGTTACATTCAGCTATAATAAATAGCATTTGCAATAGTAACTTTCAACTTATACTCATTAACTAAATATTAATTAATAGCTGACAAGGACATATATTTATGATGAATGCTGTTGAGGCCACTTGACTGTGAGAAGTATGTTTCTTCATTATACTACATAAATTTCTTATCATGATAACAGTCTGAAGAAGGGAAAATGTCTTCTCAGAATTGCTACTGTTGAGTTTTGAAAAGCTTGATACAAATTTATGAACAGCAAGGCCTTTAGAAATTTTGATCAAAAGTAACTTAATGGGGTATAATTGTGTATTTATAGATTTCACGTTTTAATATTTCAGATTGGGCAATTGCTTGAAACTTCTTTCACCTTATGTTTTGTTTAAGTCTTACATGATGTTATGAGCTGCCTGTTAGTTAATTAGCTGTTGATCTAATGACCTCCAGTGTTTACTGGATTGACACTTCAAGCCCATCTGCTTCGGTGCTAGGAGAGGTCATGAGGCTTTGTCTAGCATCAAAAGAGTATATATATACTGTGCTCCCAAAGCACGGGTAGTGCAGGTRTTACCTTTGCAGGACAAACGCATTCAATATCAATTGAATTGTGTCTACAACTTCTCAGCTAGCTTTTTTGAGGGAGAGTATCTGAAGAACTGAATTGTTGGAGCAGGAGAATGGAACAAACATCTTTGCTTTTGTACTTTGGACTACCTGTCCTTTGAAATATGGAAAGGAAGAGAAAGATCGTCTTCTTGATGCTTGTTATAAAATGTAGTTGAGTGATTATTTTATTTAATTCAATGGTTTTATACATCTTTTATCATCATAAAACACATTTTTATTTATGATACAAAGTATGTACCTATATAGCTTTGATTTTTKATTTGATTTTTTTTTTCAGTAACGTGCATTCAATAGGAAGCCTGTCTACTTTGACTCTGAATGAAGGAACATGGAGAAAACACTATTCCAGGTATTAGTAGCTATTTTTCATTTTACAAGACATGAAGATTTATTTTGAGAAATAAATGGAGTGTGAAAAATAGCATTTATTCTTCCTTGAGTGACAAGAGTTTGTCCCATTATGTTGTACTGTTGTGGATGGTAATTTCATTGACCACTTTTCATGTCTAACATTTGAAATTTCAGTGATTATGTTTTAATGAATCTGCTTTAAACTGCGTATTGAGGTGTTATATCACTACAACTATATAGCTACAACTACACAAGTGTTGGAATTCACTCTAGAAGGGTAAAGAGACATGTTTTTCTGCTGAAGGTTGTAAGGTAGCAAACCTAATAATTAACGTACAACATTATGATAGATTGTAATGAAAATTCAGCTGCCCTTATGAGGCAGATCTGCTGTAAACTTTGTATTAAACTGATGCTTCTAATAGCCTTCATGGACGCTGCTCACTGCACTGGCATTGACAAATCTGTTGTAAAACAGTAAACTTCCTTCTACTTAACAAATAATGGATATAGGATAAAGAGGACTGAGTGCAGCTCTATTATAGTGGTTTACTCCATGTTAGACAAAAATACAGTATGTGTCTGAGCTTTTTGGGCATATGAATTATTTCATCACTGCTGAGGGATGGTGTCTGTATTTTTACTAGGGAGAGTTAACCAAGAGTCAGATTTTTCATTTCAACTTTGAAAGCGATTAAGCAAATTTAGCAAATGGATTCCTCCTTGTCAGTCTGTTGTAAGTACTCCGTCAGTACAAATCTAAAGTAGTTAGGCCAGCGACAATACAGCATTACACCAGTTCTAAAATCACTTGGGAGGGTTGATCAGTATAATGGAGGAGTACTACAAAAGAATTTTTGTGCAAGCTTCACCTGAAATATACTTTAATATTTTAGATCCAGCAAATCACTTGTGCACATGAATAATTTCAAGTGCATGTACGGTCATATTGATTGCACAAATGAATGGTCTTAGTTCAACTGGCTTTACTAGTTGACCTAAGTTGAATATAGTTTTGTTTCTTTGTAGAATCAAAATTTTAAAGAAATTTAAATTTCTTGAAAATACTCAGTTTCCTATTATCCTGTGCAAATTCAGATTTATTTGTCAATAATGTGGCTATGATTGTGGCTACAGATTTAACCAACCTCTATTCATTGTGGTTCATTTTCCATTTATGACAGTCTATGCATTTTATGTGCTAGTGATTATTTCCATTGGAAAAGGTGGTTCCTGTTGGTGCTCCTGTTCAAACTGCTAATGCTCACTCCTGTTCAAACCAGCTATGAATAGGGAAGGTGAAATGTARGTAATATGCAATCTGTAGTACAATATTAAAAGATTTAATTTATTTCTACTTTGTAAGGGATCGTATAGAGGATGTATAGAGATTAAGCAGTATAGATACAAATAGTATGAGCTACAAATTGCATAAAAGCATGTGATTAAGCCATGACTTATACGTAACCCATTTACCTCCTGTATTCTACTGCAATAAATAACACCTACCAATCCCTCTTCAACTTTTTATAAATTATATGCATCTGAAAAGGTTATATGCATGTAATAAATAGGCCCCCAAATGAGACAGGATTTCTTCATCATAATTAAATCATGTTTAATTTTCTGTTCACTTGGTTGGTGATTTCTATACTCATGGCATTTTATATTCATGTGATTGTATCAGGTATGGTTTCATACCAAGCTACAAATAAGGTCAAAATCTGCCTCAGTCAAACAGAGATTGGTAAAACTGAAACAATCTCAGCATGTGTTCCGAAGCCTCAGCTGAGTTATGCTGCTATTAAACACAGTGGAGTTCTGACTTTTGTACATGGGCAAACTTTATTGACCATTAAGTGGAAACAAACTTCACTACCTTTTAATCTTCTGTAGACTGCTGCTAGGATTATTGTAAAATGAGGGTCAATATCTTTATTAGGGGAAAAAAAAAAAAAAAAGAAAGAAAAAGACCTTTCTCTGTCTGTACAAAACCTCACATGCCTTTTGACACATCTACATACACATCCAGTGTGTTTCTATTATCTTCTCCTCTGGGAGTAGCCTGTCATTTATGGCATTCATTCAGTCTGCACAACAGCTGATCCAAATAGCCACAGTTTCTTTGCATGACCCGAGAGAACTTGTAGAATTCCTGATCCTCTTCTTACACTGCCATAACCCCACAATTTAGATGTGCTCATTCCTAATTAACATTGCCATGGAGTGGAAAAAAAAAACAAGGACAGCATATCGACGTATAAATTAAAGTTAAAGGAAGATTGTACTCAGTAGAAAGGGTTTTACTGTTTCATGTAATCAGCTAAAGTGATAGAAAAGTACATTCTCTAAATTAGTATAATGGTCACGTATAACTAATATTATCTCTCCCCAAGGTAACCTTAATTTAGTTTTTTTAGAAAAAAAATCTATGAACAAAATCTTTTTTTTTTCTCTCCTCACAAATAAGTCTGTTTTAGATACTTTCAGACTGAGAATACTGCTCTCCTCATTGCATGCACTTTTCTCCTTGCATACCCTTCAGGTTCCAAGCATATAGATTATTGCTTCCATCAGAACAGGAATTTGATTAATCACTAGATGGAATGTTTTATTGAAAACCCGTTCACTTCATACTTTATCCAGAGTAAATTAATGAAAAAAATCAAATAATCTGTGCAAAATAGCTTGTTAACAGTTTTCTTAGTCTTGTTTGTAGCCTAAGAATATGAACTATAAATTAGAAATGAAAGGGACTATGTTTATGGTCTTGCTTTGTTGGAGAGTCAGTTGAAGCAATACAAATTMCATTAAGAGTCTTTCAGAGAATTAACTGACTGCACAAATTCTCTGYCAGCAACGAAGCACTGCAGGGTTTGAACCGTGCCTTGCTTCATTCCTCCTTTCCTCATCCCAACCGTGTCATTTACTGAATAATCTGCCTTTTTGGGTGCAAAGATTATATGGTAAATAACTACTGAGGCATCTGTTACTGACCAAGCATTGGGATTTTGCTTCTCATGGTTATGGATGTTCCTGTTTTAGAAGTGTAAAAAAATGATGAGTTTGGAGTCCTTGGTAGTTTATACTTAAAACTTTGACAGAAATATGGCATAAGGCAAAAAGATTCCTTTGTAGATATGTGTTAATACTCAGCTTATATAACCTACTGGTTTTAATATAGCAATGTCAAGGGAAGTCACCTACCATGGAGAAAAGCAAAGTATTACTGTGAATATCTAAAGCAATAAGATTACTCTGAAATAGTAGCAATGCCTTTCAGCTTAATTCATCATACCTTTTCCTTTTGATAAATTATTGAGGTAGGTATTTAATCTTTGTAGCACTTAATACAATCTGTCCATGTTCAATTTATATCATGATGCCTGAACCAGCTATCACCCACTCTAAATAGAAGCAAGTGGAGAATAAGGTTTAAGTGTCTCTTTTTTAACAAGAGTGTCTCCATCTTCTTCTTGTTCATTGTCAAGCTGCTTACATATGGCACAGTGAATTAAATCAATAGGTAT
The DNA here is from genome assembly GCF_003342845.1 of Nothoprocta perdicaria. Classification (NCBI taxonomy): domain Eukaryota; kingdom Metazoa; phylum Chordata; class Aves; order Tinamiformes; family Tinamidae; genus Nothoprocta; species Nothoprocta perdicaria. The sequence continues at coordinate 627,339 of NW_020455205.1, read as the reverse complement.
ATATACTCAGTATAGTAAGTCCATAAAACATGAACATAGAGCATCTGTAGGATGCTTTTCTTTTCTTTTATGCTTTTTCTGTATCCTTTCAAAAAAGTCTACTTTTTATTTTCCAAGAGAATACACTGAAAGCAAGATGTTAACAAGTCCCTGAGAAAAGGCCCAAATTTGTAGTTTAAAAAAAATCACAACTTACAGTCTGAAGGGTATGATGATAGAAGAATAGAAAGATAGAAAAGAGAAGGCTAAAAGGATGAGCCCAAAACTGAAATATTGGTGGCTATTTTTGTCACCATTTGTAGCAGCATAATAGAAAATGAAAATCTACTGAAGTAAAGTCTRATTTAGGTAGCTAGCACTCTTTGGTTAACATGCTTTAAAAAACATGTAGCATCTAGTCTGCAAAGCATTTCAAAATATGTCCATGTTCAAACTGGGGAGGAAGGAAATGCTTTTTAAACATAGACACATAGTAGAGATTAGTGTAAATGCTCTTAAGAGTTACCAAAACCAGATCAAAATAATCTCTGTGAGAGTTCTCTTTGGTGGGAAGCAAGCGGATCTGAGGGCTTCAGGGAGTCAACACCATCATGGAGATTGATACCTTAGTGGGCTGCTGTTCCTGGGGCAGAGACGAGGCATGAAGAAGCATTTCAACAGAGAGAGCTCATGAATGAGGCCAGCAGTCCTGCTCCCTGCTCCAAATTGGCCTTTCAACCCTTGAGGGAAGTTAGTCTTCTCTTCTGTCGGCATATATTAGAAGGATAGACAAAACACAATAATAAAAATGAATGTATCACTGCCCAATTAGTAATTCAATGGTAAAATTCTAATGTGACRTAAATTCACTTCATCAGTTCTGCCAAATCATTTTTATTCTGATTGCTACAATTAATATGACTGTAAGTCTCATTATTATTAAGAGGCAGAATTAAGAGCAGCCAGAGGCCTAATCTTCCTGTATTAAAGACCAGAGAAATATCTATTGTTGTTTCAGGTTTATTTTAAGTAGTACTCCAATGACATGGGTTGTTGAAATCAGTTAGCGATTTCCCCCGGAATCTGCTAAATATGTTTTTATTCAAGGATTTCAAAACATTTCTCTGAAAACAAACAACAATTTAGAAATTTTTAAGTGAAATATTTAGTGACTTCACTCCATAAATAAAATAGTACATAAATCTATTTTTTATTCCTGGAATGCTGTTTTTCATTGAGATTTTATTCAGGTTCAGAAACATAGTAAAGTATTTTTTTCAGGTACTTGAAATTATAGCTTGTATTTAATGTCTTAGTTAAGCAGAGGTGTTTTGTTCAGTTATTTGTTTTCCTATTTAAAAAAAAAAAAAAAGTGTTTTTTTTTTTGTTTATATTTCTATATTGTTCTATAGTGCCAGCAGGTTGAGGGGGGARATCCTGCCCCTCCAGTCAGCTCAGGTGAGGCCACACCTGGAGTATTGGGTGCAGCTCTAGGCTCCCCAGGACAAGAGGAATGTAGAACTTTGAGAGAGGGTCGAGCATAGAGTGACAAAGATGATTAAGCGACTGGAGCATCTCTCGCGTCAGGAAAGACTAAGCAAGCAGGGCCCGTTTAGCCTAGAAAAGAGATCTGATCAGTATGTATAAGTACCGGAGGGAAGAATGTAGGGAGGAAGAGGCCAAGCTCTTCTCGGTGATGGCCAGTGATAGGACAAGGGGTAATGGGTACAAGTTGWAACAGAGGAAGTTCCATCTCCTTGTGAAGAAGAACTGCGTTACTGCAARGGTGACAGAGCCCTGGAAAAGGCTACCCAGGGAGATTGTGGAGTCTCCTTCTCTGGAGGTCTTCAAAGCTGCCTGGATGCCCCATGCTCTAGGTGTCCTTGCTTGAGCAGGGGAGTTGTACTAGATGATATCTAGCGGTCCCTTTGAACCTCTACCTTTCTGTGATTCTGTATAAACAAAAAGTCCTAAATCATCTCAGAAGAGAAGATTAGCTTGCCAAAAATACATGCTTTTCACTCTTGAGTAGTTGTTTGCATTTTTGACCTCCTAAAATATCATCAACAAAAAGAAACAAATTAAGACAATGAGAGATGATCTTGCTTCTACTGAATTAACTCTTAGGTTATATTGGATTGTGCTAATGCAAAATTAGATACTTATTTATCCATCTGATTAGCTGTAAACGTACTATTTCTCACACAAAAAAAAAACAGGCCAGATGGAGAGAAAACCTTTCCCTGTGTATAAACTAAACTAAAGACTAATTGTGCTTCACCTTCTGCATTGTGTACTTTTATGTTTGTATAGCAGGGCACAAACACATGTTCTCGCTCACTGAGCCCTTCACATTCAACTACAAGTTACACTATATTAATGAGAAAAGTAGAAACTTTCCTGTTATTTAAAAACAAAAATCTTTACCCTTYTGTATATCTGAGATCTCCATCTATACAAATTGTACTCCAATTTTCTAACACTATCATTAGGCCTTTACCCAAATGCTGACTGTTTCATTTCGAAAAGGTTTTGCTCTCAGTTTCCATTTTTCTGTTCTAGTTCTTAGCCATTAATGAGAAGAAGGAAAACAGTAATAACATGGAAAATAGAAGACCGAACATTAGTGTATCTCCAAGTCTAAATCAGGACTTGCTCTTGGACTTTGGCTTGTCATTATCCCTCGATAAGGAGAGAATGTGGAGACAGGGTTTCGCAGGCCACATTTCTACCTGCAGCAAGTTCTCTCTCGCATGGGGGCCTGTGTGTGATTCATCCATGTTACTTGGAAGAGCAAAAACGAGACTAGTCGCAACTGTTGATCATTTTGCCCTAAAGTACTTTTGAAGAATTTTATCCGTGTACAATCAGAATGAATTCTAAATAAGGCAGCTTGCTACTTCGTTTCTGCCAAGCACATCAGGCCTGCTCTTCCATATCAGATAGACGGAAGTATCGTTCAGAGACTAAAAATTTCCTGGCTCATATTTTTATTTAGGCACTATTGCACAGAATTTTCAAGAGAGGATTAAAAAACATAGCCCTAAAACATCTTCCTTACGAAATTTGGAGTGGACTGAGTTCACTGTTTTTCATTTTTTGTTCTCAAATGGAACCTTATGAAAATGCTACATAAAGCATTCTAAGCATGTATATCAACACTGGGAAATATATGTTATTGTAATCAAAAATACTTTTTGTAAAAGAAAAGGTAATGTCACATAAATATATACAATTTTGTAATGATTAGAGGCAGAAAAAGAGTTTGGATGAGTGAACCTTTCTGAGCCAAAATTGATACTACTTAAAGGCATTTTTGTTTCCATTGTGTTAAATTCTTTCTTTTTTTTTCCAGATTTTACCTGCATTCAAATCTAAATTATGGAGATACCTGTAGGCAAGATTTATAGAATGACCTTACCAGAAGTAACTGTGGCCTAGTTATACAGCAAGTCTCTATTTTCTTCCAAAGTGAGGGAGGTAACAGTCACAGCTTCCAGATCCCTCTCCTAAATCTATTTCTGCTGATTGCTTCATTTCCCTGCTTTTGATGCTGTGTCTGGGTTTCCATTCCCTCTTATCTCCTGTTTGGGACCATGCTGCTGTTTCTCATGGCTTTACTTTGATGTTTGCAGTGGAAGTTAATGAGCTCTCCCAGTGCATACTGGTCTTCTGTGAAATCTGGGTAGAGTGCAAGGAAATGGGTATTACTTAAAAGTCCAGACACACGAAGAGTGGGGGTCTTGTGAAGATCTAAAACAAACACTATGCATGTGTCTTTTTCTTCCCCCTATTCATAACCTTGGAAACTGTTACAAGGCATTATCTTTTAAAAGTGACATGTTGCACAAGTAGTTCTGTACAGTGTTTTCTTCTCTGCCACTATCTGAGTCTGACAGAATGCATACCTCTATTCCATGCCAAAGGATCTGAAGTTTGCTTCCTTCTAGAAAAGGTTTTTTCCTTTGATTTCTCCATGATCTTCCTTATCTTCTTCTAGCTGTTGTTTTTCCTCTCTTACTTTGGTATAACTGCTACTTTTAATTGTCTGAAATCTTTTACTGGTTAACTTCCTTCAGTCCCCTTTTCCCTGCTTTATTCTTGTGTTAGTCCTGTTTTGTTGTTGTGTTTCCTGCTGCTTTACTTTTCTAGCTGTTGCTTTTTTTTGACTTATTTTTGTCTCACTGCTATTTGTAATTTCTGTTAAAAGTCTCCTACTGTTTAACTTTCTCAAGCAGTTGTTCCTGATTTTTTTTCCTACTTCTTGAATTTTGTGTTAAAAGTTTCCTGCTGCTTAGCTTCTAACTGTTGCTTCTATAGACCCTTCTCTTCTCCCACTTGTTTGATGCACTCAGCCTTTGGACCAAATTCAAGGGTCAGTCTAAAGTAGTTCTATTAAGTCAGAGCATTAAGAGGAGAAGAAAACAAGTCAGGATCAGTCCTTAAATGTTCTCTAGGAAATATTTCTAAAAATATAATCCAAATGGCTACAAACTASTTCCCTGCAAGAGAAAGTTGTCATTCTTTGGCTCTTATTTTTAGGACCTTAGAAAATAATTTGCCATTGATAGGATTTTCTGTGTGGGCAAAATAGCATGGTTTTTCTCTGTAAAATACATGAGATGCAAGCTTTCAAAATGAGATTTCCAAGTTTTCAGAATTTCAAATCAGAATTCTTGTCTGATCTTTCTTTTCTGAGACTTAAAATCATTTTGAACTTTCTGTGATGCCATTGAGAATGCAGCTTCAAAAGTGCACTCTCTAGTTTACTGGAGCATCAGAAAGTAAATAGTGTGACTGAGTCTTCCTTAATATCTCTTGCTGATTTTATTTCACATTTGGCAAATCACTCGCTTGTCCAAAGGCAGAAGCAATATTAGCTGATATTCAAAGCAGTGCCCTGGTAAGAGGAAGTTCAAGTCTCTTCTCCACTAAACATTTAATTATTGATATGAAATAAAACAGTCTCAACTTGAAATACTGAGAAGTATTAATCTCAGAGTAACTGATATAGTAATATTACATTTTAAAGTAGAATTGAACCTTGGAATTTCTGCGCCTGAAGTTATTAAMAATGTAGTTATTCTGAACTGGGTGTCATTGCTGTGATTTATTTTGAGAAACATTTCAAAAGGTTTTCAAGATGTTCTGGCTTCATTCCTATGATTAATGTTCAAAAATATAAAAATTTTCATAGGATGTTTCATACTGAGCTCTAGTTGACACCAGTAAAGATTTTAGTCTCTTCTTGACCTCATTGGCTTACAGTTAATTTGTTATGTGGCYATAGTAGGACAATAATTTTTATGAATAGTTGACTAATTTGATAATCTACCAAATTAAGTATTTCAACTGATTACTTTAAACAACTTACTTTGTTAGCATGCAAAATAGTTTAACATTTTATTAGAAAGAAGGAATCTGGAGAAGTAAAACCCAAGTTGTGGTCACTTTTTCTTGATTTGGGGGAAAGATGAGAATATAATGAACAGTGCTGCACTGCTTTAAAAATTCACTGTTTCCTTTATTGTTTCCTTCCAACTGATGTCTTAGCTTTTATAAGGGAGTTTTTACTAGGCAAAATGTTAAATATTTTAARGAAATATGGACCTTTAGGAACCAGTTGAAATATCTTATATTCCACGGGTCATTACAAATCTTAATGAAAGGAAGTTCTTTATATCACATAAAGCATTTCCTCAAACTTTTTAGCGTGGATGACACCCAGTATTTATTCTAAAAGGTATTTTTTCTAATGAACATTCTGACATTTATTAGGATTCTGATTGTCTGCACTAGAAAGTAGAAATTCTGCCTCCATATAMAGATTTACAAAATCCCAATTCCCAGAGAGTCCTGAGTTTTCAGTAATAAAAAATAAAATCTTTTTCCTCAAGTTCTCCCAGATTGAGACATATGCAAGTAAATCATCATTTTCTGTGATATTGAAAATACCTTGAGAGATCTTGAAAGGCTCTGAAAATAATCAAGTTATTATCTCATATATATTATGTATATTATCTGCTGCTCAGATAACAAATTCTATATAAATCCTATAACTCCAAATAAACTCTAAAATAAAAAGGTACTCTTTAATGCAGAAGGCATAATTGGAAAACTCCATTGTCCTAGCAAAACTGTCCTTTTCCCTAGGTACTGATGTTGTTTGGGTCTAATTCCCACAAAGTGGATTGTTAAGGTCTAGCGAAGGTGCATTACAGCAGGAGGCTATGGATTTTTTGGTGAATCCTCAATCCAGTCAATTATTCCACTACAAGTCAGTTTTTCTAGTTTTCAGTTCTACCCAGCAGTTCTCATTCTCCAAGTCTGTAAAGGCCAAACCTGATTTTCCCTGTAGGAAAACTTATATTTAATTCATTTCTTGTTCCAAAGGTATTTCTCAGTTTTGTTGGCCTAGTCTTAATTCAGTCTCCAAAATGTACAACCCTGTGAACCTGACATTTCTAAAAGATCTTTGTAAAGCACAAGGAAATCCATGGCAAAAGTCACAGCTTGGAGAGCATCAGTGTTACAACTGTCCAAAACCAAGTTCCTCTGTTTCATCTGATTTTATTTCTTTTTCTCCACAGTTTTTTTTTTCTATACATCTTTCTGATCTCTTTTTATTTTTCAAAATAAAAAATTGAGAAGTGTGGAAAAATGAAAAATTGGAGAAGAACAAGGAGAGGTAGCCAGGACAATTATTTTATTATTTTTAATCTCAAAAATTTCAACAAGGAAGATCTTGACAACTTTTTTTTTCATTTATAAAACAAGATTATTTTTTCCGTAGATAAATAAAAACTTCAGAGAAAATACGAATTTCAAATAAGATTTTCAAATAAAAAAATATCAGCCAGTGTCATTGAGTAGGACAGTGTTGCAACGCCTGTCCTGTGATGTCAAACTATATTTAAGACATCTTGGGCCAGCTTGCACCTTGTAGAAGGGTAAAGGGAGCTGATTTCTCAGTTGCATATAGTTTACTAGGGTAAGGATATGAAAACAAGACATTGGCTTCAGAATTCAGGCCTGCCTTCTGAGATACTTACCTCCCAATTTCAGCTGTGTGCGCCCGAGGCTCTCACAAAGACTATTTGCATAATCAATGTGGCACTGGATCCAGCCTATAAAGGGAGGCTTTTACTCACTTGCAACTAACAGCAGAAATGAATCCGCACTTCCAAAGATTAATTCTTTAGCTGTCAAGATTTTAGACAGCATCACAAACAAAACGTGTATATATTTTCTTGATAAAGGCATAACGACACATACTGATACAGTTACGGCTTGAAAGCATATTCTTAACTACTGAAAAGGTCTTTGAATGAGGAAATTGCGAAGCTTTCAGTTTTAATAATGCCCTGGTAAAGAATGAAGCAAGGAACTAAAAATCACTCAAAAACCTCATTTCTTATAGACTCATGTGTCAAGGGCATTCATTGTGTTCTTGATAACCACAAACACTGACATCACTGGTGTTCCAGATCAACAACAGTATATTTACTTGCTCTGCTTTTTCCTCAGGTATGAGTGACAGCTGTGTGAAAAGGTCATATAAAGTAAGCTGTCGCAGATGTTGACTATTTTTGTTGTTTCAGAAAACTAGAAAAAGGCTTTKTTTATATATATATGTTCCTGTTGCTTCAAGAGTTTTTCTATTATTGTACTAAGAAAAAGATTTCACTTGCTCTGATGTTTTATTGGTTTTCATCAGGAAGGAAGACTGGGAGTGTCGTCAGAAAAGAAGGACAAATTAAGGCAAGTTCAGTAGTTATGAATGAAGCTGAAGACTAMCAGGGTGGGACCTAGAAGGTGCTTAGGGTTTGTACAGTGCTACTAAATTTATGTGCCAGCTCTAAAAATGTTATCCATAAAGAAAAAACATTTAAAAAGACAAATCTTTGATAACGGCAAAATTCTTCGATAACTGCATTTATTTAGCATCCCTGTATTGTTCCTGAATATTCCTGATATTCTTTGATGACTTTAATTAATTAGTATCAAAAAGGACTTGGTTAATTTTAAAGAAACAGCTTATAAAAACCCTTGTGAACCCCAGTGTAGAAATGAGACTTAGTGATGCTCAGCAGGATATTTTTCTCCACTCAAAACTTGAATTAATTACTAGCATAAAGACTTCAAAAAATAAAGAAGAATACAAGGTAGATCAATRGAGATAATTTTAAAATGTGATGATATTTTACAGTCCTCTCTGGTAAAATTGGATAAGCAATGACTAGGCCAGCTGGTTACTTCTCCCCTTTTTGCAGCAGCATCTTACTCACAGCATGAGATTGTCAAGTGCCGAGGTCCTGTCACCTGCCCTGCTGGGTCGCGAGGCCCCATTCAGGCTGCCAATGATCGTGTAAAATAAGCTGCTTCCTCATTTTACTAGCTACTCTTTGCTCTGCTTCATTACACAGAACACTTGTTCAAGTTTTTTGTCATTTCGGCTTTTAACAGTAGTTCATGCTGAAAACTAACAGTTCTCTTGTATATATAAGACAGGTGATTTCTGCAGCCCTTCAGATCACAGAATACTCTTAAAGTAATCTTGCCATTCTTTCTCTTTTTTTCTGGGTTTCACCTTTTGCATTGTGAGGCACAGGCATGGATGTAATAACCATTCAACCTGGGGCACACCTATGTAGGGCCTTCCTATTAGATTTCTCTCTCTCTCTCTCTCTCTCTCTCTCTCTCTCTCTCTCTCTCTCTCTCTTTTCCATTGGCATGCCTCTTTCCCTTAATTGAAATGCCTCCCAAATACAGAAAACAAGTATAGAAAAGATACAAACACAAACATTACTAATATGTTTAATGGATTATATCAGCTATTAGTTCTTTCTCAGTCCCCCTCGCCTGAGTGCCATTACAAAGCAAAACCAAGGAGCAGCAACAACTGTGTTCCAAGTTATTGAAGAAATTTGTTCCGAAATTACCTTATGAGGAATACACTAGAAGAAGCAGTTCCTTGCATCATTTTCTGGTGACTTTCACCACAAATGGTGAGGACTGTTGGGACCACTTATTACAGGCCTCATGAAACCGAAGTTGGAGTTTCTCTCGAGCTCGAGCAATTCAAGCCCAYATCTCTCCTTTTTAGAAGAGAGCCATAAACACTAGCCTTCAATAGAGTAACTACGAATAGAGATACTCCTAATCCCCCTCATTACAACTGAGGCAATATGTACCTGAATGAAAATTTTATAGCACCTGGAGAAGCAGTATAAACCAAATTCTGTCATATAACAGTGAACTATTCAGCAGGGAGAATGGTTTCCATTTTAGAGGACTGTTTGTTCATTTTCCATTAGGTCGACAATGAACTTGAAATCCAGACAATTCAGACAGGAGAAGCTAATGCTCCTCTTGTCCATAAGGTCAAACAGTGAATCAAGCTCCCTAGGATGTGAAAGTCTGTTCCAGTGAATATTCACTTACATTAAGTGAAATAATAGCTTTAATAGCAGAATCACCTCTGCACATTTCAGTCTCAAGAATTTTCTCCTGGGAGGTGGGAGGCCTGTATTCCTGTCTCTGAGCCATGCCATGCAGATTGAAAGTTTGAGAGGCAGCTGTCAACATTTTGTGTCAGTTTTCCAATACCTGAATTAGCAGAGATGCTTTCCCCTTGAGGTTGGGAAGGGAGAATGATGACCTGATTTACACACCCAGCTTCGGAATGGCCCCCAGCTAGCACTCCTGAGCAAGGACAGCCATCTAACTGCTTTGGAGGTTGGTTTGGCTTTCTGGCTTCTAAAACCTGTTTGTGCCAATGTTCTCTCTTTAGATATTTTTTGAGCCTGCCTGTAGGTCTCTGGGAAATGATGTAAAGCATAGGTTCTCCTGGGCAAAGTTCCTTGGAGTATTCAGTAAAAAAAAAACCTCTGGTCCTCCCTCATACAGCTCTGCAAGATCTGCAGGTATCTTTTTTGAATTAATTAAGAGGTTAGATTAGCTGTGAGCTATCTTATTTTCTGCTTGTGATTATAACAGAACACCTCAARTGCAGAGATAGTTGTGGTGACGTTTTGTTTTGGAGAGGTATCTGCCAGAAGCAGTTTTATCAAAAGTGTTTTCTTGAAGCATTTGGCACCTGCATAGTCTTTCCTAAGTAAACTTTTTTGAGCAGCATTATGACTTGTATGGATTCTGTCTATGCAGATGCCTTTCAGTGTTTTTATTATTATTATTATATGTACCTATAAATGCCATACAGGTGGGTTAGTTATAACTTTAGGTTGATAATATGCCCCAGTGCAGGACTTCTAGAGAAATAAAGACTGCTTTTAATATCTGAATCTTTCTACATTTCCAAAATAAAAGCATMTTTTGCTGCAGGCTATATCTATGCAGAGATCCAGAGTAGATTCCATCTACACAGGTTAGAGCTAATCTCATAGCTTTAAACTTTAAGTTATTGTAGATGTTTCTTACCAAAGTGAAATGCCTGTTCATTGTCTGAATGTATCTATAGCCGTAGCACAGAGCCACACGTGCATGGTACATTGCAGAAGTGCACAAAGTTGGCTTAGCAGGAACTTTCCAATTGGTACAGGGCCTTAGCTATGTGTTGAGGATATAGCCCAGCCTTTGGGGCTTTGTTGTAGGTTTCCTTTCAGAATTATGAATAATTATTAAACAAATATCAATTTGTATTCAGYATTCTAACAATTTATTCCACTGACAGAAATAGACCGAGATATTTTTAATTTATTATTTTTCTGCGTGTCCATAACATGTGGATTCTGTTCTCTTTTTTATCATAAACAAACGTGTTTTACTATGCTCTAATTAATTACACCTGTGATAAACCAAGAGCTTTGATATCACTGGAAAAAATTGAGTAGAAGTCATTTCAGTGTCATTTTTACCAATGTTTTTCTTAGAAATTCATACTTAAAAAGAACAAAGTTTTCAACCCTAGCTTGTTAATTAAGTGACAATAGAATGGCACTTTTTCACAATCTGACAGTTATTTATATAATAATATTACATGCTTCAAATAAATATATCTGAGAGCTGATATTCTTTACTGACTCTCTATTTTGTTAGGCCATAATTTCTGCAGCAGAGTCCTAACTGTTTAAACCTTTCCACTTGGCTTAAAAAAAAAGCCCTGCCACAGGGTGACACGGACAGTGTGAGAGAAGAAATGAGAATAAGTTATGGTGCATTAGACATTTAAAGTTACCATTGTCTTGTCCTTGGGGAAGTGAAAAACAGTTACGGAGAATAGTTTGTACAAGGAAAAAGTGTCTTTCGAAAGTAGTAAGACCTTACACCTGAGATGTGTTTCCTTTTAGTTTCTAGTATTCCAGAGCTRCTACAAAGTTTAGGTGATATATTTAAGCCATCCTTCCAAAACTGGATCTATGTAGAAATAATCACCTCTCGGGAGAAAAACCATCTGCRCTTTGATTGACATTTCTGCTTTGTCTTGAAAGGGCTAGAAATTCTACCCTTAAGGGTTATCCTTCACCTTGTCTTCTGAAAAAAAAAAAAAAAAGTGTTGTTTGGACTACTCCAACACATTCTCACACTGCAGAAAGAGATTTTGAATGAGCTTCAAAATGTTTGCTGCTAAAACTACCCAAAGTTAAGCAGCTCAGTCCTTTTTTTTTTTTTTTTTTTGATGAACTGTATTTATTTTTACCTTTTTGCTAATCATTATTAGAGGATATAATTCCTAACTGAAAAATGATTTGCATAACCCTGGGTTTTATTCTGATTTGATTAGTCCTTGCTTAGACAAATATCTTGTTGATCAGAGAACTCAGTCAGGGTGTGACTGCCTGATGTGAAAATTTACAAATAAATTTCTAATGGCAACTTCAAACATGAGGTTACACCAGCCACAAGCCACTCCAAGCCAGATTGTCCTGTCACAACTGAAATTACCTTTAAATTTATYCTTGAGGTGTTTGGGTCTAAGATCATTCCACGATCATTAAAAGCCGTCTTATTCCCCCACTCCTCCACTTGGGAGTTACCTTCCTCTCTCATGGGAATGAACATGCAGGGCATATTTGACCAAAAATTGGTGAAATTTTACTTTATAGTTCCAATACACTTGAAATTTTTATCTTTCTCTTATTTCCTCTGAAAAGTTCAGTGTACCTAGTTTCATTTGCTTCCCTTAGCTTTCCTATTTATAACAAAATTGATTTATGAGTGTGCCCCTGCCTAATCTGCTTAATGAACACCCCAGCCAAATTAGTGTGGATTGATTATCCATGAAAAGTGGGTTAATTGAATAGTAGCCACAGATACAAATGGCTAGTCAGTATTTTACTATACGTACATCTCAACTTGACATATTTTTGCTGCAGCATAAAGCATTGTGAAGACAATATATTGATTCACATTAAAGGTGATTAATCTATTCATTCGAGTAATTTAATTGTCTGTAAAATTAGTTGTTAAACAGTAGGAAAAATTAGCCATTTATTATAATTGTCCCTACTAGAATGAAAGAATGATTTTATTGAGTGTTAAATGAATAAATCCCAATTTCTCAAATATACATAATAGAACAACAAGTGGTGCCATTTGCAATCATAGGAAATACTATAAAATTATAACTAGTGGCTATTCACATTATCATCTTGGCTAATTATCAGACTCACTGTATTCAGCAGTCCATGTTACAGAGCCGCTTAAAGTGAAAGCCACATAAAAGAATTCATTATCGATAGGAGAAAAGAGGACCTAATTGAGAAATGCCAGCCAGTGTCTGCATCCTCAATAGAAGAAAAATGGACCCTATCACAAAATGCCAACTGTGGCCATGTTCCCTAATTTTCTTTTTGAGGACACTAAGCAGTACAGTGGATTAGAAAGGAACTGCCAAAGCCATTATCTCTCACTTTCAATAAAAAAGGCACTGTGTCCAAATGAAAAATGACAGGCTTCATCCCTCTTTTCTTGAGGAAAATAGGAGAACCAATTTAAAAAACCTGGTCTGTATATTTTTTTTTGCATTTTGTGCTTTCTAGGAATGTACAATAGAGCACTGAGTCATTAAAAAACTGCACTAGCAAAAGAAAGTTCTCATGAACTGCAAGTGGAAAATGGAGATGGGAGAAATAGCACATCAGAAAAGCGCTTGGAGATTGGAAATGAGGCCACCCAATAGGTCTGATACATGTGTTTCAGTAGATTTGATGTTCCTCTTGGGCAAAAAATGTCATTTTTCTCCTGAAAGAACACCAAGCAGTGGACCTGTTCCCCATTTTTCAAATGGGGAAAGAAATGATAGAAAGAAATGACAGAATCAAAAACTAAATAGTAGGGTTTTTTTTCCTTGAATTTTAAAATAAGAGTGTCCATATCTTATATTTGCTTACACTAGCCAGCAAAGCTTTGCCCTAGGATGTGCAAATTGCATTCTGTGAACTATGGAGATGTAAGGTTGTTTATTTCATTTGTACAAAAATATCCAGGAGCCTTTGCTGGCTACCAATTCAAAATGTGGCAGTATCTGAGAACGGATACTTTATCCACACTCTTCATCACCCATTTTCCTTCCAAAGAGCTTCCCAAAACCAAACCCAAAACCATGGTCTGCTCTTGGGTGTAAAAAAAGGGAAGATTTTGCTGGGTAGAGGAAGTTCTTCTTTTCTGGGACACRTGTAGAAGCAAAATGCCATAACAGCAGCTCTCAGTTATCAGTTTGACTCAGGCAATTTCCATTTTACACTGAAGTTTCAAGCAGGAAGACAGGTATAGGACTTAGCCTGTWCCAGGCCCTGCATTATCACACAAGTCCGAGCTGACTCTGTGGCATGTTGCTCTCAGCTACTGACTTCCCTTAACATTCTGCTCAAATTTCATTTTCCACTTTTGTTTAGGTATATCTAAGCAGAGAGCATCTTTTATCACCTCGCAATCACACCATGAAGGTGCATGTCACAGAAATAGCCTCCATCTCTGAAAGAAAYGCTGTACATTTGTTGGCTTAATGTGATGAAATAAAAGCCACTCTGGTTACTTGCCGTTCTGTGCTCATCCAAGATCAGCTGGGAAACAACGGAATTTGTAAAGTGAGAGGAGTATCTAAGCAGTTATTCACTGGACACTGTATTTAAAAGAAAATCTCTTTTATGAACTCAGCAGCCTGCCACTCCTGCTTGAGTGAAAACAAACYCCAGCTCAGTAAGGCTGCAGCTGTGTTCTGTGGCTGTGCCCGGCCGTTCTCCAGCACAGCAGTGACAAGCAGAGAATCACAGGTTATTCTTAACCACCTTTTGTCCCCTAATGACCATAATTCTTTGTCTCCCCCCTGTTCTTAAGTTGCTGTATATACATGATTCACAGAGGACATAAGAAATACTTTTACTGAAAAATGTATTTCTTTAGCTGAGTAAACAGGTATGAATATCTGTCTGTATCTTTGCAGAACAGATATTCTCTCCYTTTCCAAGTCAAAAAATAGCATAATTCCTAATGAAAGTTCTGAAGTATCAGCAATGGCATGGCCACTTATACCACTCTAAAATTACATTATCTCTGGCTTGGTGGCCACACATCAAAATAACAGCACCATGTCTTGCTAATGACTTATAGCCAGTGGGCATGCAGTACCTGCACTACAGCAYTGTTCACTCTCAGAAATGCTTTTCTTCACAATCTTAAGTGAACAAATGAATAAATAAAAAAATCTTTTTGGTGCTGATAATTAAAGAGTAACATTTATTTTTCTCRTGTTGGTGATCATGAGATTGCTTATGCTACATGTTTAGTTGGTGGTGCTGCTGTGGACATCATTTCTCTTCAATCTGTTGCAAAGCAGGAATTGTTACTGTAGATTTTGRAAATTGGTAACTATACAAAATAAATAAAACAGAAGGAGATACTTTCCTGAATTGCACAAATATTTCTCATGTATGGTATTTTCTCTTCCTAGCATATTTATCTCAATATCTATTTTTAAAACTTGGATCCTGTATAGAAAAACCTGCATGGTCTAATATCTATCTATTAATCTTTTCATAGGTTTCAAATGTTGGGTGGGTGGCTTGTGTGTAAGAGAGRGTTCATGCTGGCTTATTCAAAGAATGCTTGTTCCCAGATAGTTTTTTTTTTTGATTCATATATACAATAAACAGAGAAGAAAGGAATTTTTGAAGTTCAAATTTCCCTTGGAACTGACAGTTTAATAAGAAACCATGGTTCTCAGTTACCTCCCTATTATAATTTATACAATACAAGTCTTTCAAATGATGACTGAAAAGCACAGGCAGGCATCATATTAAGARGCTATCATCCTCATTTAATCAATACTGCAAGTTAGAAGATCACAAAAAATGTGTTCTGTAAATGCCCTGTGCAGTGTTAGAATAAAGCTGATTTCATGAATGGAGGTCATCTCACATGCATGTTTGGATAACTGATATAAAGCTGTGTCAGTAGGTATTGGTGAGAGACTTTCTTGTGGCTGGGGGAAGGCAAGGATGTTCTACTTTCCACACACTTTGCTCACAGAATTGCCTATCTGCTAATTGATTAATTGACCATCTATTAGACTTCCCTCATGTACTTGACTTTCCAGCAAATTAAATAATCCTCTTCTTAAATTGTTGCTAGTGGCAGTGAAAGTTCAGTCTATTTCTGAAGCATTGTAGTCCAAAGAGAGCTATAAATACTGGCAGGTTATTTTTTATCAGACTTTACAATGAGTGCATAAATACCTGAGGAATTTAATTTAGTCTTATTAAGATATTTAATCTCTACTGATTACATACAAAGTAATAAAACTGTATCTATTTAACAACTGTGAAAGTCAAAGTAGGTATTTATTACATAGATTTTAACATTAGGTAAATACACATTGTAACCCCTTTGGGGTTTATGTATTTAAAACACAATTGTTGGTTTTCACGTGTACTTCTCTGAAAATGTTTCTGAAAAACATTAGGACAAACGTTTCTGAAAAACATTAGGACCATTAGGACAAATATTTTAGGGAGTCACCAGGTACAGTGAAGATGACTAACTGAGCATCCAGCTCATGCTAGGTGAGTTTTAGAAACCATTGTATTGATAGGTGTCATCTCTAGTAAGCAGTTTGTTTAAATATCATTAACAATGAGTAACTGTTCCTTCAACATTCAACAACCGTCTCAATGAATAAATGAAATGCTTCTTTGAGACTCTTTATGTAGCATAAAGAGTTACCAGATTTTTTATAGTTTTTATATGTGTTAGTATAGGAGAGAAATGAAAGTTCCAAATACCTGGGTAACTTTCTCTTGAGCTTCCTCAAGTTCACATCAGATAGTGTCAATTTTAGATGAGGTTAATTTCTAAAAGGCAAAGCTATGTAAATGTACACTTTGTGTGAAACTCTTAGTCAAGCTAAAATCATTAATTGGATATACATCTGCTTGAGTAAACGCACTCAACTGAAACCCAATATCTGAGAGGATAAATTCTGCAACTTTGCATTAGTCTTCCAGTGACAGCTCCCCATGGTTCTACAACTTCAGAGAAGTTGAGCAGAAGGGTACTTAGTTACTGGGCTCAGAAAGGGAATAATGTGATATGTAATCTGGTCAATCCTGTTAAAAAAGGACACTTCTAGACATGTTTAAAGGTACAAATATCAGCGTATATGAAACACAAGTCAGACGGGCTGCTTTAATTTATCAGTGTTACATCAAAGTTCACCAATGATTTTTAAGATTGTGATTCACTAAAATACTTGCAGTGTCCTATTACAATAAGTTTGTATAATTGTGTCACTATGGTATTGTTAATAAATGTCTCATTTTAGCCAATGTGTTAGATTACCCTTGTAACATTACTTTATTGCTTATAGTAGCTGTTACATCAGATRTATGACTCTGTTCCTCCAAACTTCCAAAGATTGTCAGGAGTGCACCAGACTGCTTTGCAGACTTTAGGCTGCTATTGCAGAGACCTGCCAGGATCCCTACACTTAGGAAGAGGAAAAATCTAGGCAGATATCAATAATGTGCTTGTAGGTACACTGTTACCTATCTTATATTCTGCAGGTTTAAATAAGAAGCCCCTTGTGCAAATGATGTAATATGAAGATGATCTGAAGATCTTTAAAACTGCTATTGGTTTCCTATTGCTTTCTGATTAAAGAGTCAATGTATCATCTAGTGGGCAGCCATCTAAGTCTGAGAGGAAAGAACATTGAATAGATTTGGAAGAAGTTTTCTTTATTTCTTTTTTTTAATGGAGAAAGTAAAACAGTGTGTATTTGATTTAAAATGCAGCTGAGGTATTTTTGTGAGTAGTTTGCTAATGAAGAGCTGACTGTCCTTGCTATTGAAGCAAGCATTTGTTTGGAGGGAATTTTTTTTTATCAACATAAAAGTTGTTAATATGCCATGRATAAATTGAGGAATTTTATCTTATATGTCTTTCAGAAGAGCCACTTTCACTTATTTATAGTATTGTACGTGCAGAGAACAATAAAATACACACTATGGACAGCTCACTGATTATTAACATCGTTCCTTACTCCATGTAATCCTCTGTTTCACCAGACATGAGTCTTATCAAGTGGATTTCCGAATATAGAATTTATTAAAATTGCATACCCCAAAGAGTTCTGCATACATCAATCCAAATAAGCCACAGGGCATAGCAGAACATGACAAGCTTCTTGCAGAACTTAGCTTTATAAAAATTGAAAATTAGAACATAAATATTTTTAAAGCATATACAGCCTTCCACTTGATTTTGCATTCTATAGTCTTTTCATTTACATATGAACTTTCAGGTATGGAATTCCATAGTGAGGATATTTTTCTTCCCTTTACCTGCACAGCTCTTCATGGCAGGTATGAGCATGAGAAGACACCTTTAGTTTATATTGCAAAAGATAACTTGATGTCATGACAGCTAGCAAATTAAATATAATAGAGGAGGGAAAAGAGTAGGTTCTTTTGTTTTTATGCAGCTATATAGACATGCTGAATGTACAGCATGACAGAAATGAATGCACCATCAGATCTGGACAGCCTCTCATGAAACCCTGTAATAATTATTCATGCTTCCATTTGCTTTTTATCTCATTTGTTTTCGCTTTGTGAAAAGAGAGGTGTCAYTCATGATGCAGGATTTTCTTCCTTTGACTTATATTTTAGATTATTATTTTGAATTTTTTCAAAGTTTTCTGTATTTTATACTGGTTCTGCAAGTCCCAGAACTATAATCAATATTTGTTGAAGACTGTTTAATAATAATAATAATAATAATGAAGCCTTCGGGACTTTTTTTATCTCTTCCCCCATGGTATCACTATTATACTTCACTGCTAGTTTTCTGAAACTGATAGATTGAACCCTATGTGCATTTTTCATGACCATTTTTTGAGATCCCATTCTTTCTCATGCATTCATTTCTCCAAGAGTCTGCTGTCAATTCTTCCCTTCTGGAAAGCACAACACATTTCATTCTTAGGGGTCTCAGCTTCATTAGCAGTTACTAATAAAGAAAAGSTTGTGATTTTCTTGCTTCTGGAGAGGAATACTATCCTTTTTATTGAAGAGGACATTCCGTCAGCTCTCAACCCCGTGTATTTTGGGACTGAGAGAAAAGATTTACTTTGTTTTCTGATAGCCCAGGTACTGATGACAGGTACTTTCATGCTCGAGGCTGAAGAAAGAGGAGCACCCATGGGAAACTCTGCTAAGACTAGGCACTTACAGGACTAGCGGTTAAGAATTCAGTTTGCCTGGATTACAGCTTTTTTTGGGATGCAAACTAGTGTTTTAATGGGGTGCCTCATGACACACAGGTTTAGGAAGTGCTTTTAGTTAAGTGTCGCTTATTTCTTACTCTCTCCTTAGTTCAGGAAGGGAGAATGCARGGAGGAAGGGGACAGGCTGTTCTCACTGGTGGCCAGCGATAGGACGAGGGGTAATGGCCACAAGCTGAAGCATAAGAAGTTCCGTCTCCAGGTGAGGAGCAACTTCTTTACTGTTAGGGTAACAGAGCAGTGGAACAGGCTGCCCAGGGRGGTTGTGGAGTCTCCTACTCTGGAGGTCTTCAAAACCCRCCTGGATGCCACCCTGTGCCACATGCTSTAGGTGTGCCTGCTTGAGCAGGAAGGTTGGACTAGATGATCTGTAGAGGTCCCTTCCAACCTTAAATATTCTGAAATATYCTGAAATATTCTCCTCTCGAGCATGCTCGTAGCCCAAGGRAGACAGCTCTCTTTGAACAGCTGTTGTATGTGGCTTATATATCAAGCACTGCAGAAGTTAATAAATAGGATTTTAGAAGTGATCACAGTGTCATGGAGTTTGAAGCCAGAAGGAACCCTCAGATCATCTGTATTAGGTCATTAATTTTTACCAAGGCTTTATGCTAAACTTGAAGGTGTTCATTAGACCAAAGAATTTTAGACCTCGTGAGATTTATCTATGCTATAGGCAAAGACTGGAACTAATCCCCAATGTCCTTGCAATGGTCGGAAATTAATTAGCTGAAGTATACCTGGATGATACTAAAAAATAATCTCACTTCATTGTCCTGATGAAGGCAAAACAAAAAATAAAAGTCCTGCTTTAACTTTTAATCCCTGAATTTTATTATACCTTTGTTGTCAAAGATAGAAAGCTCTCTATTAGTGGAAATCTTCTCCACCTGTAACTAATTACAYACAGGGATCATATCGCCTTAACTTTCTTTTCCATAAACTGAATAAATCAAACTTCTTAATCTTACATAGGAAGACATATTTTCCAGTGTCATGATCGTTTTAGTAACTGTTTTGAATTCTTTAATTTCCACCTGCTTTCCACTAGATTTTTAATATGATCTCACCATAACCAGTTCTAGTGTTCGAAGTGTATCCATTGATCTCCCAATGTCTCTTCCAACCCCAGCTATCCGGTGCTTCTGTCATCTGAGTTGACAAAGTTGCATACAAAGGAATTACACGTTTCTGTTACTCTGCCTTCCTTCTGTATGTATTCATGGTTCACATTGTTGTTCATGTGACAGCACTGCACAAATGAGATCATTATCTGTGATGACTCCTAACTATATAGTGAAGACACAAGCTATGGTAAGCATTTATCTTTGGAAACTTCTCCACTAATGACTATAAATTCTAAAATGAAGGAAATAATCCTCTCCTTTGCCAGGCCAACTGTACTAGTGACAGTGGTAGCAACACTAAGTGGCTGACATTGGTTCAGTGACTTTTTTTTGACATTTTTTTGTCTTGATTCTTTAGTTCAGTGCATTTTATCTCTGCATCTCGGAAGATTTCTTGTTTGATCTGTTCTCATAATTGTTAATATTCTTTGGTTTTGCATTGTGACTTTCAGTTCAGCTGGCTTTTCTAACTGCCTGAACCTTTGATGCCTGACACATGTCGATTGACTTAAATATTTATTAGCAATATTTCTTATTTATTTTTTTTCCTGATATTATTCAGCTTTATAAACAGCATTTTATAGGCTTCATTATTCTTGCTTATGTGGGAGCTTGTAACTTTTACTGTCAACTTTCTGTAGATAGCATAAGGATTTTGTCCTTTAATGTAAGCTGTTTTGTTATCTCTTCTTTAATGTTAATTGCATGTTTCATTGTCACTCTTTAAATGGATGTACTCCTTTCTGTTTCCTACTAATGGGTAGGGTCAGAAAGCATTTCTAAAGATCCTGTCTCTCTTTTGAGATCTTTGTGAAARGGAAATGTAGAGAGGAGCTTCTGATACTGATACTGAATTGAAACTTTGGAAGAAATTCCAAATAAATCTGAAATGAAGCCAAGGCTGAAACACATTCTAAGCACATTCATATGCATGTACCAGGCTCCAAATATTCGGCAGCAGTCTGAATCTAAGGTCTGGTACCTTTGTTTTTTTAATTTGTATACCACATGTTTATTTGGAGATAGGCCACCAGCAACAGAGTCTCACTTGATCTCCCAAGATAAGTGATATCCAGTTAGTGTGCTGTTTGAGAAGATGGTTTCCCTGGGAAATCTCAGATGTCTGTTGAGACCAGAATATTTCAGTACATATCATTCTTGCTTAATACTGTACCTGACTTTGGTCATATACTTTACAATCCTGATCTGAATTTGCGTCACTAGCAATTTTTATGTTCAGGTGAGTCTYGTGGGGGTGATGAGATTGTTCTCTGCATGGTTCTGTGCTCAGTAGGGCAGCATCCTGGAATTGGTTCAGGAAGTGTCAATGTCAGTCACACTCTGATTGACGCTGGCATTGGGTAACTGCAAGTGTACCCAATTTTGATTAGCTTTGAAGTAGAATAGAAGGCGTACTGCCTTTGATAATCCTTCTAACCCACTCAGACTTCATGTGAGTGACAAGGCAGCTGTTAAGAATGTGAGAAGCAAACTTGAAATGGTGGTAGAGACTTTCTACATCATTGCAACCTTTTGTGGGTCCCCTTGGGCTCCCCACCATTGTGTTTTAATTGTGCTCCCAATGGTTTCCAATGCACAGTCCATAGCAAATGCTACTTGAAGGAGGTTTTTGGTGAGTCAACCTGCTTGTACAAGCTGGTATTCATCTCTTTGCATCATCACCTCATCTCTTCCCTGGAGTAGTGAAATATTTCTTACAATTTTCAAGTCCATACGTCTAATTTGCAGAAGAGTCAGTATTTGTTCTATAAAGCAATACATATACTTCRCCATAGGATGGCTCAGCAAGACTCAGCAAGCTTCCATAGTTTTAATGGAAGCAGTGTACAGTTTCCAGCACAGATATATCAGGTTTTATGACATAGCACTATTACCTTAGCAAGTAACTTATTAATTATTGTATTCTTTCTTTTTTTTTTTTTTTTCATGGTTAATATCTGTATATTTCATTACAACTTTCAGACTGAGAACAATTAGAAATAGCTCTTTTTTTACAGAAGGCATAAAATTTAGGCACGGTAAAGGAAAGTGAGAACYCCTGAGTTTGTGCAGTCCTTTTCACTGTAATGAAATGGAGATGGCCTCAGTGCATATGACAGCTAGTTACACTTACACTTGCAGTAATTTTACCCATATGCCATTTCATTCATGGATGTTCTGGTTTCACGGAAAAGTTGGAAAGCAGTTTAGAGAAAACAGCTGACCACCTCATGGTCCAGTTGGTAAACATTGGCTTGATGTAAGAGTCGAAGCTCCAAGTGAATTTTTCATCKGTGCTGAAATAAGGACAGTTTGGCTTTGAATACTAGGTAAATTCTCAGTCTTTTATGGCAAGATGGCTGGCAAAATACCACAAATATGTCCTGAGCACAAAAAGTCTTCCTGAATTGCTAAGGTTCACAAGCAAATAACAGAGGCTGATCTTTCCGCTTTTAATCAGAAGCTTTAAGTATTACCAAAATTTTCAAATTAAGTATGTTTAATTAATACAGGAACCTACAGGGAGCTAAAACTTCTGAGGAGAACCACAAAATCCTGCAGACAGTTTTTGGATTCAGACTTCATTGTTTGAAATTGTTCAAAGATAGGATAATTGTCATCTGAGCCTATGGGGGAGGAGAAGAGCTTACCACACATTTGCTCTTGTGTGGTGAAAGCAGGAATAAAAAAATAGGTGAGGCATTTTTGATTTATTGTGTGTTTGTAGTTCTATGCAAACTTAAGGCATAAACTCAAAAAATATGACAACAAATTAATGACTAGAAGCCTTTTTGAMTTATATTCCTCCTTTTCATGTCTTTGACACCTTCATAACCAGAATCCTCAATATTCAGTTTCAGATCTATGTCTTTAGGAGAAAATTTCAAACCAAAGGTGTATTTGCCTCAGGTTGGTGAGATTTTTATACCAAGAATTTACTAGTACAGGATATCATATCACTGGCTTTACCAACTGACTTACTTGCCAATTAGTAAACAAGATTGTTAATCATTATTGATCTTAATCATTAATAATGTTCAGACACTGCTATGATTACATTGATGCTATTTAAAATTTATATAATATGGAGAGTGCTTGTTTGGAAGCTCAAAAAATATTTAATTATTCTAGCTTTGTTCTTTATCTTTTTATCTTTATCTTTTTATCTTTATCTCTTTATCTCTTAAGTATAGGTATGCTTCCAGAGTACATTGTTCTTAATGAAAGAGCATCACAAGTGTATTAAATTGTGTAAAATCGCTGTCTACATGTATCTGAGTATCGTGAGATATTCTGAGTGGCTGGATTTCATTCAAGTAATGGTGGGAATCTTTTCTCCACATTAATTAATAAACACTTCAGAGTTACATCTTCAAAACCACTGTTCCCCTCATTACCTAACCATGATGGGAATATAGAAAAATGACTTGCATTGTACAGAGCCTCACAAACCCGATCCAATCTTAAGGATTACAACATGGAAATGAGCTATCCATAAATATTAAAAATTATCTGCTTCTCACAGATGTTCCCTCTGCTTATTATCTGCAAAATTTCTGGATCAAATGTTCAATATGAATATGTTAGTATCCACTAAAGATTGCTTTTGGCAGCATATGTGTTGATATCAGCAGGAAATAAATAGGAAAACATTAAAAGGTATAAAACTTTAAAACAATGGCTTAAAGGTGTTTTATAAACTACAGATGGCTTATATCATTCAAGTGGATGTCTGGTGTAGAATGAGAAACAGCGAAGGCTGGAAAAAAAGTGGAAATGAATGGAAGTAATGGGTCCCATGCAGTATGTTGTATTTAAAGTAGAGATAAGCAAAATGGAAATTTCTGTTCTTTTATTGTGCAAATGGATAGGCTGTGCTAACCTCTGTGAATGAGTGGTCCACCATTTTTAATGTTATATTCTATAAAATGATGATTATCACTCTCCAAAAAGGTGAAGCTCTTCACAGTAGACTGATCATTTCTCCTGCTCATTCAAAAGTGTTAGTCACTGCCTTTACACAAAGAAGGTGTTCGTGGCATTGTGTTGAACTTTGCAAGTAAATCAGCAGCTAGATGAAGCATTTTTGTTGTTGAATTTATATATGTTGAATTTTGTTGTTGAATATTAGTAATAACATCTGTAGCACCAAAACTGCTTCCTATCTCTGAGCCAAGTAGATGGCTAGACAAAACAGATGAAATCTCTTCACATGCAGCTTGAACTGCTTATTCAGAAGGTAATTATGGTTGAACCTAGAGGTTGCAATATTCCTCTCCTAAAATTTCCCAGCACTGTAAACTCTTCACCACATACAGTCGTCACGACRAAGGTATTAGCACAGCTAGAGAAAGAACTTACAGGAAAGCAAATCTGATCGCTGTTGTTTTAACAGATGTGCTGGTGCAAGCAAGATGGGAGGGCTGAGCAGTGACAACGTTGATAACTGAGAGGTATTCAGGGCTTCATCAATGATAGAAACAAGTAGAAATTGTAAAATAACACACGGTTTGGGTACAGTCAATGAGGCACCATATACATACAGTGAAGCAATGTGTACATTTAACGAAATGTGGTATGCCTGACATTTTACTGTGACAGAACTTAGCCTACATTCCAGCATGAAAAAATGGAGGAAGTGCTGTTTTTTGAGAGATTAGAAAAAAGATGTGGACATATTTCGTCATTAAAATCCTCTGCCCTGCATCTTGACAGTGAAGAGCATCTCCCTCTCTCTCCTACTAAAATTGCCACACTGGTAATTAGCATCTTGTTACTTTTCATTTTCTTGTTTCCATTTCCTTTTCCTAACGTGTTGTGCAGCTGACATCAATTTCTTGATTCACTGTGCTAGTAAGTGAGATGCAGTGTGTAGTCTACAGTGCTGTAACAACCGCATTTATTAAAAAGCATTGGCAAGAGAYGATAGCAGTGGCAAAGAGCGGCCTGAAACAAAGTCCTTGCTTTCATCATCACTGAACTTGAGAAGTTTGTGTTGGGATTTAAATATGATCTGCAAATTTGAATTTTTTTCCCCCTCCCATTTTATAGAGTCAAATACCATTTCCGCAGAAGTGCAGAGTGCAGAAGGGCATTTGCCACTGAAGTCTCTAAGCCATCAAAATAGCACTTATCTGATGTCTAATAACTACTGTCTTATGGCAGTTGGCCTCAACATAAAACCTCTTCTGGAACAGTTCATATTTACCTGCCTTGCTGTATCTGTGTTTTMCCACAAAGTCATTTGAAAAAATGAGGGGTCTATACTTGTTGCATATCAGTAATTGGCTGTTGGARAAGTCTTTTAAAACTGGAGCCCCTTTAGTCTAGGGCCTATCACGGAGATGCCAGAAGGCAGCCAACTGTGCACTCAACCCTACAGTAATTCAGCTTATTAGTTAGACATTAACAAACAAGAAAACTCAGTTCCCATGTAAATGCTGAACTAAATCTTCCTGTATGAGGAAATGTGCTACAGGTGTTTGTGAGACAGACATAAATGCACAGGAATACACAGTATACCTGACCCATTCCTAGAAGACAGTCAGAACTGGAGCTTCACAGAAACGAAAGTGCCCAAAGGATTTTATCCTTAGTTATGCTTTTGACAGGCGGTACAACTTAAAAGGTTGTTATTCACCAGAACTTATGTCCAACTGGGTGAGTGTAGTAAATTCCACCGGTAGAAACAGTACAAGCAAAACAAGTGTTTGTCAATATATAACCTTTGCAAATGTTCTCTTGAGAAGGGCCTTTGGGCCAGTTCAATCAGGCAAAACAGTCACTGGACTTGACGGAAYGGTACTAAATTTTATATTCTAGCATAGGAAAAAAACATCTGTGAGGGTAAGATAAGGTACAAATGGGAATATAGAGAAGTTTTGATTTACAAAATATTTAAAAACAATTATTAATCCTGCTTTGAAAATTACTTGGAAGAGTATGGTGAAGTGCCCTACAATGGCTCTTTGTGGTCTTGCACTGTTTGACTCTGGTGTTTTACGGCAATGCCAGGTCCTTTACGATAAATCCCCGAATCCTGTCGCTCCAACAGGCCCGCTGGAGAGCACCATGGCCGCTTCCTGGTTTGTGCGTCTGAGTCTCTGCCAAAGGAAACCTGTGGTGCCGGAGGTGGGGAAGGGCACATCCTTGTGTCCCACCCTCGCTTTGCACTTCAGATGAAGCTGAGGGAGGGCGTCTGGACCCAGGAGCTTGTGAGCTCTCCCAGCACTGCCAGTTAGGGGGAAGAACCCAACACATAGCTACCCTTAAAGTCATTTTTTAGTACATTAATAGCTTTTGTATAATATGAGTGACAAAAGTTGCTGAATGCTACACTTAGTGTTTTACAATATATTTTGTTTGTTGTGCTACTCCAAAAAAGAGAATTGTCTATGTAATTGAGCTCTAAGTATGTGACAAATATATGAAAAATGTTCCCTTCCTTGTCAAAAGCAAGGTATGCAGTAGGCTGKTTAACAATGCTAACCTGTGGTCTTTGGAATAATAATAATTTTATACAGGTAATAACATTTTTCAAAATATTTCACAAGAAAAAGATTGGTTAACCAAAAAATCACCTAAAAGTTGTCTTACATTATTTCATTCTCATAATAATTCTATATTTGCAAGTGTTTCAGTACAYTATATAACATTCTCTCCAGCTATATTGTTTTTGTCAATTAATGTTATATTATGCACAGAATTTTGCTTTCATCATCTGTGTTCCAGTTTTCTAACTGTATTTAATACAAACACAGAACTGTGGCTCTTCAAACCTTAGAAAACAGAAAAATGTAGCAGGCTTTTATTTAAGAGGAATGAAAAGTTAGAAGGATCTATTTCTGTAACAAGTGGAGGACACAGACAATGTCGACTGACCTTGCTTATTGAGAATGTGGTTAAAGCACAGACCTCCAGACTAAGAACTGGAGTGTCTTATGGTAAATGCCTGTGTTTGGGGATTGTTTTCTTACTGTCAATCATTACTTTTCTATTCTCAGATTCAAGGCACCKTCTGCCTCCAGGCACTTAAGGGAGAATCCTGATGTCCCAGAATCTGTGACCATCATTGACTTCACTATCTCACAAAAYATAGCTTAAAATATGACATATATACTTTCTTGTATAGCTTTTGATTCATGCTTAAACACAAAGCTTCCTCCTACTTAGCGGTTAAGACTTTTGGGGACAGATTCTCAGTTGCTCTCCTGCCTGCAGCACTTCTTTAGCAGATTAAAGAATGAGGGAGGCTGTCTCTGTTAAACTGCTGGGCAGACCCATCAGAGCTGTGCCCAGGCTTGGCCTTTAACTAAACCTGTTTACAGTGCCATTACCCTCCTCAGAATCAGAGAGCAGGTACTGCTGTCTCCGAATATCCATTCGGATCCTACCTAGGAAGGCTGCAGCAGCACATGGCAGCATCTCCATCCCCTTGCTGATGTTAGACACACTGGGTCAAATAGGCAACGTGGGAGCCTGGAGTTTAAGATCTGTCTACCTAAGTCTAGTATGATGCAATGTGCAGGATTTGCATGTTAACTGCAAGAATTTTGTAGAGCAMCTGCAGTCAGTATCATTCAAAGCAGCCTTAGATGTTCTCTGCACACTTGCTAAAGCATTTGGCCCCCAGCCGGTTTGAGAATATATTTGTATTTCAGTATCCTAAATACAAATAGGATACATATCACAGAATATCACGCAGCTGTAGTTTGCTCCCATCTCAGCTGCCTGAAGAGCTTAGCATCTCCATTGTAAATATGAAAAGAAAAAAAAAATGTGCAAAATCTTCTAAAAGTTTCCAGTGCAGCTTATTCTCCTTTAGTCATATTAAAACCTTGCCAAAAATAGCCCTGTGCATATTGTAGGTACCATGAAATCTGATAAATCTCATTGTCATGATATTATAACACTGCTATGAAGACAGAATGGGAACATCTGTGATTATTAAACTGTGTTATTTTTGAAGGCGTTCTGGATAGCAGTTACGAGTGCTACAGATCTGCACCAAATCGAAACACCCTCGAGCTGCAAAATTGATTTCCTTGGAGCTACTGCGTGAAAACATGAGACTATAGCACATTAAATGTTAACTCTCATGTATTAGAGTGTTTGCTGAGGTTCAGGGACTTGTGATAACACTGGATGGTTCATTATAAGTACATTGTGACTTTTAAAAGGAAGCACTGAAATATTGTTTCTCATCTGTATCGTAACCAAAGATTGCTTATGTCTTCTAAAAAATGATGTACACAGAATAGCGCATTTCAATGTCAAAACACAGATGAAAAAAATGTTGTGTTCCATGTAGGAGAAAAATAGTCCTTTTCACTTAAAAATAATAATAATGCACAATACAAGCACAGATAGTAATGAGTATTGCAATAGGTTCAGAATGCATTTAAAGTTCATACAAGTTGAGCATACACCTTATATTGCTTTTAAGTAAGTGGTGCTTTTTCTCTGAATAGGGAAGCAAGAAAGGATATGCCTTAGTACAGTCTGAGTAGGTGTAAGTGGAGAGTTAAGCTCAATTCTACTTCCTGATTCAAAAGATACCACACCAAGTCAGAATTAAAGCAGGCAGCTGATGGAAGTTTTCCAGGCACTGTGCCGCTGCTTCTGATTAAATCAGAGCATTAGATGTCGCAGTGTGAGGTTCCAAAAGAGTCAGATATTTTTAACAGCTAATCCAGAGGGAACTTTCCCACCTACATTTCTGGGTAAAAATAGTACTTTTTGCAATTTAAAATAATATTTTGTCTTTGTTTCTTGCTTCAGTAAAATCTATATTTGGATAGGAGACTGTCTTTCCATCCCATAATAAATGTTAAGGTCTCAGGTTTTCCTATCTTCACTTACAACAAGAGATTTAGCTGAGTTTTTCATAAATCAAAAATTCAAAAAGCAGTTAAAATTAGGACTGTCAAAGCATCTTAGATCATTGGATAATTTCAGTTCACCTTCAACATTTTTAATTTACTACTTTTGTCTTTACACAATATACTTACATTAAAAAAATCAATTCAACAGAACTATTTCTTAAAACAGAAATAAAGCTTTCAAATAATTATGTCGCTTAATTTTTCCCTTAAGCACATTTTTCAACAAATGTGTAGAGAGACTAGGCAGTATGGACTTTGAAAAATGCACATTGGACAAAGCCATCATAAAGATATCCTGACATGTTTGAGTCCTTTTCTTTTAATCCTATAATAARTTGTCAAAAGTTCCTTTGCACTGCTCTGGAAATGGTAATATCGGAGATGACTACATTTCAGCAGCGTGAGGGAGGTGAGGCTGAACATTCAACCTGAAGAATGCTCAATGCATTAAGACATATGCTTTGTGATGAATGTGTTTCTTAAAATTATATTGCATTATCTGTAGTTTTCCTGTGTTCTTTTGAATGCAACCTGATATTTTTAAACAATAAGCAAGTAAGGCAATTCTATTCAATTACCAAAGACAGCATTTCTGACGGGAGAATCTCAGAGCTACACTTCCAGTGGGAAGGGAAGGGAAGGGAAGGGAAGGGAAGGGAAGGGAAGGGAAGGGAAGGGAAGGGAAGGGAAGGGAAGGGAAGGAAAACCTTGGGACTTTAGCTACAGTGAGTAACATTTCCAGTCCAGTTCACTGGGGATGGTCTAATGATACTGTCTCAACTTATGCAGCCAAAATAATTAGAAAATTATTATCTAGTTAAATGTGGAAAATGAAAGGGTGTTGTTACCATTTTCTGCCTCTTTCCTCTCTCAATTCATCTAGCAACAGCATCCCATATAGCTGTTGTCTCAGCCACATTCTGTAAATGGGTAAATGGGTCCTTTATAATAACTTAAGCCTAAAGATCAGTTTAGCAGATACTTTCAAGCAGTACCCTTGAAATTTAAAAAAAAAAATGTTTTTTTTAATGAATGCATTAGCACACTTACTTATGAATTACAGAACCAAAACTTTTGCTTTAATTTTATTTCCCATAAACRTTGCCACAAGTCAGCACAGGATTATGTATATTTTAATGCATAGATCACGATCAGGTTATGCACGCTTACAGAGGCTCCTTGTCTGCCTCCTGTGTGTTAACCCCATTCCCTTGGAATTTAATGCAGATTTCAACTTGATAGCAATTTCAAGTTACTTTTTAAAGCAGTTCAGTCAATATTTGTCTCCCTCTTTTCAACAACTATGAAATCTTCTCATAAAATGCATGCATGTGCCAGGTGAGAGTCAGGTTGTGGGGTGGGATAATGTCTAAGGTTTCTTTATATTAAAAACATGCAGTATTAAAATGTCTTCTTTGCTCTCTTGAAAAAAAGAGTCTTTGCCAGGTTTTCACTGCAGACATTGTACTGAAATTTTTGATCATATTTTAGATCACATTTAGAGAGGTGCCTTTTCTTCTTTATGACTTGTCCTTCACCTTGTAGGAAAGTGCAACAACTGTACATCAGATATTAGGAGATAGGGAATTWAAAAAAAGTGTTTTAATTATTTTCTAAATGGTTTAATAAGTGCTGGGAAACAAGAATTTGCTCTCTCTAAAATCACAAAAAGGACAGAGAATCATAGAGATGTGGGTATTTTTGATGGATCAAGACTGTACTGCACTTAATGCCTCTTACTAAGAAATACTGCTGTCCTTCATCCTGAGGTTTGGACTGCGATCCTGAGGTTTGGACTGCGTTGTCTGTGGGTACGCACGGGACATATGGAGTTGTGCATAGATGCGCTGCTGCATAGGAGATGCAGCAAGTTCCTTCTCCCTAAAAAACTAATGGAAAAACATACTTAAACCATTTTCATTTCATGATTTATAGATTTTTATTGCAGTCATTTAGTATGATGGTCATTTCGATTCTTCAGAACAGGTACACACCCATTAAAATCTGTGCTACTAAAACACTGCATGTCTACCAGAATAATTATATCCTATGTAGTATATTGTGGTCATATTCCTATGACAAACTGTGCAGTTAGTCATTTAATCAATACAGTTTTATCATCATTTTTTAATACTTCTACCCTGACCACTGTTATTTTCTGAGCTAGATCTCAGACACTGATGACAGTTATGTGGCATTAAGAGATTTTCCTTCATATATTCATTTTTGTAGATTTGGTTATGAAGAGAAAGAAGTGCACAGTTTTTTTGTTTGTTTTGCTTCAAAGAAAGACAGTAAATTGGTAAAGTTGATAGAAAAATACATGAAGGTAGCTAAGTACAGATTCCCTCCCCCAAAATAATAATAGCTAACATTAATCTTATTAGAGGAGGAATCTATGACAGTAGGATATAAGTTGGAAAAATATTACCTTTGCATTAGCCATGAAAATATCTTTCTCTTTGCAGTTAAGCCAGACTTTAGCCATGAAAATATCCTTTCAGTTAATCTTATACTTCATATAAAAATTGTTTAAAATGTGACATCTGATAGAAAATATGTGGACTGGAGGTATTAAACATTCTTGGGATCAATTTTTCCGTACTAAATATGATGTTTTAATTTTTGTTCAGTTCTGTATAACCATGAAATAGAGACAAGGCATAAGGAAAATGATGGGAGGAGGACAAGGGAGGAGAAAAAGACGATCACGAACCACAAAATGATGGTTACTGAAAATAATTAGAACATGCCTGTGGGCTATAATGATTTAAGTTCTTTTTCTATTTAAATCAGAAATTATACTTCAGTTTCTCAGTCCCATATGAACCACCTCACCACTACGTTTCATGTATTCTGGCCTGAGTGAAGGGCATGCCTTTCTTCCATTTCTGACTATTAAATTTAAATTCATCAAAACTTACATTTGCATGAATACTTGTTTCAATGTAGGACTGGTTTCTGTTGCATAATTCCAAGCTATGTCTATGAAAACTTATCTTGAATAAAGTATAATTCTGCAGCTATTCTCAGAGATATGTGACCTGACCTTTATGCTGGTGGTCGCATATCTAAACATGTCTCAAGTTTCTTAATGACTTGAATTTGAAGTCAATAGCTTGCAAAAAGAATTCACTGAAGTGCTGCAGTGGGACAATATCAGCCTACAGGGAAAGGCTGTAAGTGAGAAAGAAAAAAAAAAAAAAAGAAAAAAGAAAGCTGAAAGCTTTTCCACAAGCCTAATTAAGAGAAAGAAGAAAATAATATAAAATAAAATAAAATAAAGACAGATGGAGTTCAGTTGGTTAATTTTCTACCTGACTGACTGAGTGAAAAACAGAGATGTGCTGACCTTGTCCATCTGTACTTCTTAGAAGTTCAAATAGTCAGTCTGCTCTGCTTAACCAAAAAGCCTAGTCTGGATAGTCACTAACTGAACCTAATCACTCATAAAATGTTTCTTAGTACTACAAAAAGGCCAGGTCTATTCTTTGTAAGTACATTCTGATATTTGTTCTGAAATTATCACTTTCCAATATCAGATGGGTGAACAGCTTTAGCTAAAATAAAAACAATCTAAATTGCCACCTAAAGCTTACACTAAACCTTATTTTTCCCCACAAAACTCAAAATAGCTTCGTACCTCATTGATTTGTTCCTCACTTTCACACTTCATTTCTTACTGCTGGCCAGGACCAAAGTGCAAATATGAACATCTTGAGATCAAAGGTAGTATCTTAGATTAGATTACCTCTAGCATATTAAGCATATTTCTARCACTCACCTCCCCCTGACTGTGATTTCCTAATCTAGCCAGAAAAGAGAATTGCTAAAATCATTACATGTTTTCAGTATACTTTTTATTGCATTTTGATCACAGGTACTGACTCATTGCCATTACTTTTAGGACACTTTAAGATTCTCCTACTTTAAAAGTATTACTTAATGGTTTATGAGTAATCTTTATAATATCTTTTCCTAATAAAAAAAGATTTATGAATTATGATGAGATTGAAAGATTGAGTAGTTTGAAGYAACTCTGAAAGTGAATATAATCCAATTGCTGAATGGTGCTTAAGCATTATTAATGGTGCTGAATGGTCTAAGCTTTTCATACAAAATCATC
Organism: Nothoprocta perdicaria; assembly: GCF_003342845.1. Taxonomy (NCBI): domain Eukaryota; kingdom Metazoa; phylum Chordata; class Aves; order Tinamiformes; family Tinamidae; genus Nothoprocta; species Nothoprocta perdicaria. The sequence goes on along the minus strand of NW_020455205.1, from coordinate 594,480 downwards.
TGATGTGTTTCCATTTCTTCTGTCTGAAGCACCACTGTTGCCATCTGGCCATGCCCATACACTGGTGATACACTGAGCAAATTCTCGAAAGCATTAACTGCTAGAGCTGCTATTTGATGAAGCAGAGCTAAGGGATGGGCACACAGATTCCATGTCACATCATATCTTTTGGATAATTTCCAATATTCAGTCTTGGACAGATAGATGCAAAACCAAATAGTCCTCTCTAAGTGATTTCTTTCTAATGTTGAAGCGAAGTTTGCAAGCCACTGTCAAGAGTCTGCAAAGAGTGTGGAAATCATTTGTGGAGAAATCAGTTTTTGCTGTAGTTCATGCAAATGAACCTGCCTTTGGTCATAGCATCAGTGATAGTATAGATACATCTATATTATGTATCTAGAGCAGGTGCCAAAGGGGCGGTTTTGAATCTCACGGAGCCGGGTTGGCATGAGACTGGTAACTGAAGAGGCTGCCCATTCCCAAGCTGAGCAGGAGCCAGGAGCTCCTGACCCAAGAAAAAGAAAGGTACTGCAGGCAGGTTCCACCAGCCTTCAAGACCTGCCTGTTCATGTCTTCAGGGAAGGGAACTTAAATTAGAAGAGTCATTTCTGGTAGACTTAAAACTGGGTCCTCTAGCCAATATTCAGGGCAGCAAAACTTTTAAACTCTGACAGACTTTGAAAGCGTAAGGTTTTATTTCTGTTTTTCTTAAATAAAATCTCAGYGGTTTATGCTAATTGATTTCACTCAAATAAAAAAGAAAAAATTCAAGTATTATACCACGAATATCATGGGGTACGATCCCACGTATCTGCTTCACAGATCTCTGTGTCCACGTATCTGCTTCACAAAGGCTCCCTGGCTGTCAGGAAGGAAAAAAAAAATATTTCTCATCATTCCCCCCYTTTTTTTTTCTAGCTGTTTGAATAGTCCTGGCAGCCTTGGTTCCCTCTGTACCCTTCAGTCATACAAGGCCAGACTCGCTGTGTGGGGAGCATCTTGTACCACACGCTCCTCAAATTGCTGCTGTTGTCAGTGCTCTGAATTGCCCGAGAATCCCGGTTCATGCAGTGCATCATGCATCACTTTGGCAGTCGAGGTAGTAACCATTTTCCTATTGCACTTACTTTGGCCAAAGGTTTATTCCTTTGAGCTGTTTACATCTTGCATTTATTAAAGGGTTGGGAACTGCATGGTTCCAGCTGCTACTGCTCACTTTTGCAGGTTGTTTATTTTCTTCTCTACTTTCCTGTTTGGGATTCTTAGTAGCTACTGGAGAAAATGAAGGACAGGTCTGTGTGCCTTGGCCACCCATGAAGATATTCCTTGTTTCAATCCCTAAATGGACCTGGCCCACCTTCTGCACCCTCATATAAATTTCATAGACATTTGTTTCTACTTCTGTCAGAGCAAAGCCAGGAGTATTTGATGCTGACCAGTCATAACATAAGTTCTTTTAACTTCTCTTTACTCCTGACTTTTACTTTCTCTGTCTTTTTATGTTAACTTTCACATAACTAGTTTTTGTGAAATTTTGCCAATTTTGCACATGTTCTGTGGCATTTTAAAAGGAACTAATGTACTATTTCATTAGAAATGTAAACCTTCTCTAAAAGCAAGTGACTTTGCTGTCAAGGCTGCTGTATTTCACATTTCTGGCATTCATCTAGTTAATATTCCTGATAAAAGGTGGTTATGGAGGCAGATTTGGACAGCCACGAGTGTGCTCAATACTCAGAAATGGTGAGACCTACAGTGTCCAAACCTAGGAAATGGATTTCTGAGGAATATAGTGTTGTGTTTGGTACTCTGCTTCCAACTGAGAAAACACAAATGCTCTGCACTGAAATATGGGAACCCTACTGTGTACCAGAGACAGGCAGTGCCCTCACTGTAACTTCCATCAGGTATGGTGGGTGACTATATTTATAGATTCTGCAAATTGCTCATATACGATAGCCCAATATTTCCCTTCTCTTGAAAGAGAAGGGGAAAAAAAAGTCAAGAAAATTGGACAGAATATTTTAGAAGATTTAATACCATTTTTTTCTTTCACTTTTCCCCTTGGTATTTTTAGCTTTATTTCCTTTTGGTCTATCTCTATTTGTGGCAGGCATGACTGATCTGTTTTATTAAAGCCAGTAGGAATGTGCTGAGTATAGGCAGATGATTTAAACTTGTGTCCTTCCTATTTTTCCTGAGACCATTTGGGAATTCTTAGTCTTGAAATGACAGTGGATCATCACAATTTACTCTCATACAGAAGGAAGGAAACTTCTAATCAGCATTGCTGTTAGCTCTCGTGATAATGAACTGTGAGTTCTTAGAGCATCTTTTCATATAGACTTGAATCTGGCTGATGGCCATTGCTTGAAAACACTTTGAACTTAGCTTGCCAAAAARGGGAGTTATTTATTCTCTTTTTCACATGAAATATATAATTGCATGTGTTGGAATAGAAGCTAACTTTTTACTGAAAAACACTGTGACAAAATGTTTATGAATGTTGAAGCACCATCAGGTTTGGTATGCATGCACTTTTTAATAACAGTGCAACATTCTCTTGGAGTTACAAAGGAAGACCTGGAACATATTGCAGTAATGCTGTTAATAATAAGATTTTTACTTCTGCTGCCTGAAAAAAAAATGTGGCTGGGGCAATTGTTTTATGTTTCTACCCACTCTCCTTCAAGTCTCCCAGTGATTATAGATCTTGTTGGTCAATTCCAGCTTCGCAAGTTCCTACAAGAGCAGGTGAGGGCACACTATGTGAGACCTTCATTACCCCTGTGAGGAAAGGTGACTCTCTGGCTTCTGCCTGTCCAAATCAGTGCCGTCCTGAATGACAACGCATGTAAAGCTTCAAATGAGATAAAATTTGAAGCACCTGTAGTCCAACTAGTCAGGAGGAAATATGGAGCACTAGCAGATTTATTTTGAACAGAAGTGCTCTGAATGGGAAGAATAGAGGGAATTGAATCATTGCAAAATAGTTCCAGGAATGCAAGATGTCTGCAGGAAAATAGAGATCATTACAGTTGACTGAGTAATTCTTCCCCTTTCTTTTCTTTTGTCAGTGAAGACCATGATTATGAAAGTGTATGCATAAAACTGAACAGTCAACTTTCACTGAAAGCCACTGTGACCGTAAGTCAAAGTTATTTTGGAAACTCCTGGAAACATATCTTAATAACAACTTCTGTAACTAAGCTATGTGTATCTAGAGGAACTGTGCAAAATATGTGCAATAGAGACTCAGATGCTAAGTGCCTGGCTTGTTTCAGAAGCCAATTCTAAAAGATTATAGCAAAATGTTCATATTGAACCTTTTTTAAAACATTTTTTTTCTATTCAGCTGTGTAAAGAGAAGTTGAGTAGYTGTCCAGCTTCTATGAAAATGCATTCCCCAAGCAAATTTAAAAACATCAAAGTCATTTTCAATTATATAAAATGTGCAGTAATATCTACAAATTATTAGTCTTTGAGTTCTAATAGCACCTGGGGCTAAACAGAGCAGAATTTGAGAGCAAGTACAGTGTATATTAAAAAAATATTTTATAAAAYAGAGTTAAATTGTATTTTATTTTAATGTCAGAGGAGAAATAGACTTGATGTATATTGCTGCTGTCATAAATTGTGGTAAGGAAACAGGCAAGTAATGCACTATRTATTATCCTTTTCAACCTATTTCAAAATTCAAGAATGATCTGTATAGTGAAGAAAAAAAGAGATTCAGCCAAACTATTTTCATTAAAATCCTGACACGTGTTTTCAGGCTTAATGTAAATTTCCTATTTCTGTTTCTGACTAGTTTCACATTCACTTTTCCTTAAGTCATCTGCCAAACTACTGAAAGGTCTGCAGAAGGTATTAATGTAAAATAAATTCTATTTGGAGCCATGTAGAAGGCTTGGATCTGTTGTGCTATCTTTCTAGTGCATTAATGGGGGAGAGACGTGCATGTTTAGTCTGTGTGAAGTAAAAGATTCCACAGACTAATTTTATTAAAATCTTGTCTGATGGAATTTTTTCCTGCTACTAAGTGCAGTAAATATTTCCTTCTTTCTGCCCTTCCTTTCTTCATTTCAACCTTTGCTCTCCTGTCTCAGGGGAAAAGATGATCAAATGAAGGGAAAAATATCTTTTTTTTTCATAGATAGAAAAGTTAGTATCCAGAGTGCTAACTGATCTGGCATAATGAAAGCAAACTAATAGAATTTGTTGAGAGATCCTGTAAGATAAGCAGAAAGAAAGTATGAAATGAGCAAATATGACAGTGAAAAGTAGAGGTGAAAATACAAAATGAAGGAAGACAAGAAAAGAAGAGGGGCACAATTTAATCAGGAGAGAATAAAGGTAGGAATGAAAGAAGGTAAAATTTGGAGGAAMGAGTTTAGTGTTTGTTTATTCAAACAAAACAATAGCTTCAAACATTCTTGGGAGCTTCTGGAGAATTCAGCAGTTGTTTCATCGTGCTGTGTGGGTCAGAGCTCCTGTGGGAGTATCAGTTGTTCAAGTGTAAGTGAGGGTTTAGACATGTGACTAAGTAATAAATAAGCAAAGGCATTAATATAGTTCAGAACTATTTTGGCACTCAATAGTCTGGGAGGTACAAGAAAAGGAGTTAAAGGATTCAATTCCCATTTCTACTGGAGAATTCCACTATACAGTCCTCCTTCCTCTGAAAATCCCAAATCAGGTTTCTGGCAAGTAGGGAAAATATGTTCTGTCTTATCAAAAGAAAAATATTAAAAAGTGGATTGAAGTAAAAGCCAGGTGTAATGAGGAAAATGGACTCTGCCAAATAATCATAGGASAAAATGAAAATAAATTTAATTCATTTGTAATTAGGGAAAAAAATTATTTGGTGTTTTATTTTGCCAAACATTACATACTGACTGTGGATGGGACTGTCAAAACATAGAAAAGAATAAATCTAGGAGAAACTGGAGTTCTCAAAAGAATTACTTAGAATTCCTGGCAATTTGGAGAAGTCATTAAAAACATAAATAGACAAAGTTGAAAGAAGGATCCATGCTCAGGCTAAAAGCAGGTCACAGATACTTCAGCAGAAATGAGTGCTGAACCTCAGTACATTCAACCTAAGTACATTCTTGCTTTATTACATTTAAGATTTGATGCCAAATAGTTTCAATAAAGTCCAAAATGTTACATATAGTATGTAAACTTGAGGAGTTGAGTATGTGAGGCAACATTTGGCCGTGTTCTTTCTGATATATAGTAAATTACATTTCTGCAGTTCTGGCAGAGCATATGCAGTCACTCCTAAAAATATTTTTAGTACTTTTATTATGCTCAGTATTGCACATAATTGCCACAGTGAAAACAGTTGCACATCTACTTACTAATAAAGCAAAGGTTACTTCTACTGAAGGCCTATTTTTAAATAAAGTCCTGGCCAACTTACATGGCAATAGAGTTGTCCCATTAGTGGTCAGTATCTCTGCCAATGGCTGTGTGCATTTTTTTGGTAGAACAGAAGCGTGTCACCCGAGAATTACATTAAATGAGTGTTTTCTTCAAAATCCTGCTTATAGGTCAGAATAGGAAGCAGATTATGACAGAGCAATATGATTCTCTGGTCTTCCTCCAACTCCTGCTCAGAGCCTGCCTTGCATCTGGCGCAGCGCTTATCTCCTCGGGTGGCAGCTCGGATTCACTGTGCGGCAAGGCAGGAAGTCAGGSCTCTGAGGCCCGTTCTTCCATGGAAGGTCTTTCCTCCCAGTTCCTGTCCTCACACTATACGAATGAGGGCTAACCTCTGTTTTTGTCATAAAGTCGGTGGAAGTCCAGGAGGGATCTGAAGTGATCCTGAGTCACCAGTCAATTATTTWAAAGACTGTAGGAATAGTCGTTTTTATCAGAATTGGAAGCAAAACTGTAAAATCAGCTAATGGGAACTTACTCTGGAGTCTTTAATAGTAAGATTTTAAATTTTTATGCATGTGAAGTGTTTTGTTATATTTGGAAATTCTAAGATGCTAGAGAATTCAAATACAGCTCAGAAACAAAGTAGGGAAATATTCATAACTGATTTATTTTTACTTAGGAGCCAACCAAAAAGCAAGTAAAAGCATCTTGGGTAGAAGCAGGTTTTGTATCATTAAGCTGATTTTTAAAAAGTATATATATATATATATATATATATATATACTTTTATATATATATTTTTGCTTTGGTTTGCCTTGGAGAGTAAAAACATAGTATTAAAAACATGATTTCATAAGCAGCAGCACCATGGATCCAGAAGGTGTAGAAGGTTATAGACAAAGAGCATTTAATGGTCTTTTACAAGACATAAAGCACTAGAAATACAGTGCTGACACTGAAGTGAGAAGTTTGTACTATATTAATTAACTTGTGCATAAATGCATATTTGGAGACAGCTCCTCCAAAGGTTGAAAATAAATCTCAGTTCATTGAATTTCACATGACTATTTCTATTTTGATGAGAAAGATTGGASCTTTCACTGTTACAGTGCTAAATATCTGTTTTATATATGCATATTCATTTCTTTTCCCCAGACTTTTAAGGAAGGGCCACGGTAAGAAATAAGAAAATATTAGCTGAGATGTAAGAGAACRATTTAGCTGGAGGAAGGGAAATTCAGGGTGGATGTCTGGCACACCAAAAATTATTACTTTTACCCTGAGGATTTCAAAGCTTTCATATTTAGCTGCAGTGGCAAGAACACTTATGATGGCTTATAAAGTTTTGACCTCACTTTTTCTACAACTTCTTCAAATTGGGGGTCAGTAATGGTCAGTGTATTTTGGCTCTCTTACTATATGTTTCCAGGCTCCCTTGGACAGAATTTTCCATGTATTTAAATCATGAACCGCGTCAGAAAAATTCCCTCTATTTATGACAGAAATCACTGCAGATGTCTCCCCTACTGTCCCTTCTGCTCCACCTGCCTGGCCCYATTATACCAGTTTCTGTCACTGCTCCAGCCAGGGCCAGAAGAAGAACCTGAGGGGATGTTATTTTGGGCCTAATTAACAAAGCTGTGACATCTGAGATGGAATCAGTGGGGTTTCCAGCTCTGCAGTGGCCAGACCATACGCTCTGCACTGACAGAGGAGTTGGCTCTTCAAGTCGTAAAGATATTGTCAACTTAATGTCATGAACTGTAGGAATGTCCAATAGCTAACTCGAAAGAGGTATTCTGCAAGGAAATTGTGTAGTTCAAAGTAAATTAACATGGGAATTCTGAATTACCACAGCAGTTTGAAACAGCTCATAAAGGCTAGGAAACTCTCAGGTAAGGATTGAACATAATATGTAAATAGCACCAAGTCCCACTTTCATAATTTTGGCTTGATCCCCACTGCGACTAGGATTAAAATTTCAGTCCTGACCTGTGACTTTCATTACTTTTGAGTGTTTGTCTCAGCTTATTAACATCACTTTATTGCAGTACTGTTATGTAAATTATAGAAAAGGTGAAATATGCCAGTTACTATGTAATTATTCTTCCATATTCACAATAAAGCACAACTGAACATATGGCAGGCATGGTTAACTGTACTTTATGCTAATCTCTACACACTGTTTAGCTCACCTAATTAACTATACAGAGTATACTAGATACTGCCTTGTAGCAGAAAAWCAGGGAGGAATCCTCTATTATGTGAGGAATTATTAGCTAATGAAAGAAGAAACTATTTATCATACTTCATTTACTACTATTCCCTTCTTTCTGGTTGCTTTTTGTTTGTTGGTTTTCAACTTTTTTTTTCTCAGTAGTTGCGTCATGGCAAATTTGGACCAGATTTGTCCTTCTTTCAGTAGAGGCCTGCCACCTTTTGTATGATAAATCATGCTGAATGCTGAGGAAAAACAAATGTTGAGTTCTAAAATGTTCTTGTCAGAAAGTCACCCAGTAAGGGAGCTGCAGTCAACCTCAGTTGACCTAAATATGTAATCAGACCAAAAAAACAGATTTTTAATAGGCAAAAACTTGCCTTTGAATAGGAGAGTGTCAACAACCCAAGAAAAATCTAGTTGCTAAAAATATAGGCCTTTGATGAATAATATGGCATATTTACAAATATAGTAGCAAATAATACCCAGATATCCATAACATACAGTCTGTTACAAGCAGCACAACCAAAATGGATCATTTTATTCCAGCTGACTACTTTCAAATGCAATCTAGCCATGATGGTCCAAGCTGGRGAAGAGATGTGGTGCCTGAGATAGAGATGGATAGCAGCCCCAGCACGAGAGGATCCTGCCACCGTGCGATCTATTCCCATGTCAACTAACAACTCTTTAGCTTGGGCTGCTTCCTGATCCAGTCCTGCATTCTGGTGTGGGAAATGCAGCTCTTTTTGTGGCATCCTCTTTCATGGTTGCTGGTCACAAGCAACGCTTACAAACTGCGGACGCCTTGTTCATGTTCAATGTGACCGTGGCCTCTCATCAAGCAGGTTGCTATGGCCTGCGTTCATTTTTTCTTATGTCTTTGAACTTAACCTTATCTAGTAGTTGTTGCAGCTGTATCATTGTTGAGGTGGCAAAGATATCAAGGAATATTATGACGTCCTTTGCCAGAGAGCAATCACAGACACCGGGCTACATGATAGAGTATAACACTGAGTCGCTTGTTGCAACTGTCTGATCTGCCAGTGCATCAACTGAGTCCCTCAGGGCAATCCTGACCAGTCAATGATCAATATATCCACGCAATTAAAGCAGAAAGTATTGCTTTTACCATTTCCTCCAGCCAACCTCAATTGCTTCAACCTTGTCCAGGGGATGACTCTTTGTTCTGTAATAAATCACACACAGATGTGGACCCTTTGGACAACTCACCAGTGCTATTTCCTGAGGAAACCTTAGAGAAAATACCAAGACTTCTAGAAACCAGATGTGAAAGACATTTTGGGGGGGGGGGGGGAAAAAAAAAGAGTTTAGCTTTATTTATTTTCCTTTTGGTGGTGATGATGATAGTTCACATCAATTTGAATTCTGCAATGGAGTTCTAGAGCAATCTTTTTTCATGGTTAGATAAAAGAACCCTACAGCATAGGTAGCTTTTGTATGCTTGTTATATAAGAAAAATAAGCTCACAGAAACCCCACATTAGCAAGATACATTTCTGTTTAATTTAACAAACGTCTTTTCTTTCCCCTGTTGTTCAAGTTCCAAATATACTTCCTCTTTCATGGACTTTATACTGCTGCTGTAGAGGGTTATGACTTAATTAAATGTCTCTTCCTTTTCTTCTTAAGTTTTTTTTTTTTTTCAGGACCTTAAAAATGCAGTCAACTGCTAGCCTCTGATTCACTTCTATCCCTCTCATTTACAATCWGAGAAAAAAAGAGCACACTGAATACCTCCTAGTGAGTGGCTGACAAATAAAGATGAGCAAAAACTAATACTTTGTTATTATCTAGCCTAGAGAAAAGTTTATGGAATAACCAGCTATTGACCTTTCCAAGTAAACATATTTAAGAATTCAGTGGTTGTGGGGAGCTTAGACAAGCCACAGCGTGAACCCTTCAGAAAATGTTCAAATGCTTGTACCTGAAGTTTAAGTGTATTACTGGAATGATTTTTTTCCAATTTGTCTAAGATTTCACACAAGCACACAGAGAACTGAGGATCAGTTTTCGCATTATATATATTATAAACCAGGTATACACTTTGAACATTTCTCAAGTGGCACAAGTGCACACTTTAATCAGTACCTTTCACTCCCTAAACTTGCGGAAATGATGCTTCTGTGTTATCTGAAATACAGAGTGGGGAGGAAATTGTGATCTCTGTAAAGTATAAGAGCAGTAGACCTCATCCTACCATTTTATTTCTTTCTTTATTTTTCTCCTTTCTTCTCTTTCATTCTTTCCTTCCTTCCCTCCTAGTTCTTCCTTCTTTTCTTCCCTTTTCTTTCTTTCACTTTCTTTCTCCCTCTATTTCTTTCTCCCTCTTTCAGAAAAGGATGAGCACTTTTTGCTCAAATCATTTTAGTTAGGATTTCATTTAATTGAATATAGAAAAGATTAAAGAAGGTTTTTTTTGTTTTATTTTAATCCCCACAAAAATAAGAGAGTATGTGGGGGAGAAGGTCAGCTGTCTGTGGTGTATATTGACATAGAGATATTTTTTCCAACATAAGTAACCAGAACAGATGAGTTTTTCAAGGTTGTTGCTCCCCTTAACTCTTCAGGAAAAAAAAAATCACACAGATCTCATTAGCTGTAAACACATTTGCTTAAAATAAACTTTCATCTGTGATCTTGAAGATTTTCTATACCTTTCTATTCAAGTTGTGAGTATATATCCAAATGGAGGAGGCCAACATTTTTCTTTCTCTCAGAAATGTTGCTTGTGAGTTGTTCTCTTATCTTCTGGAGGACAGCGACATACACCGAGATATGTTATGTCTGATTACATTGGTTTGCGTGTCTGGTACCCATTATCCCTGCAGTTTGTTTTTCTGTTTTTCGGGTTTTTTTTTTAACTACCTTGTTTATTTTTATGCTACCTGCACCGTAATGTATCATTCCTAGTTAATGTTTGCAAGCTGAAGCATACACGTGTCGCAAATCCTGACAGTAAATAATTAAAGTATTTAAATAAACGTGTGTCTGTAYGGTAGTTTTGTGCTTGCACAAATTTGTAGAGCAAGATCTTATACTGATCTATAATTATAACTGCCACTGACTAGCATGATCCTTACTGAGTCAGATTAATTTACACATTAAGCAGCCATCTGTAGAAATTTTCATAGTACCTTGTTTGCGATGCCAGGGCCCACATGGGGATTCAGAAACTAACTTGGCCTCTAGGGAATTGTTTTAACACTGCTATTGGACATGTTTTCTGGGAACAAATTTTTCTAGACACTGACACCTTGTACCCTTTGTCACAGCTTTATATTACGATCAGCAAAGGCTTTTTTTTTCATTTCTTGCATGTATAATGACATCGCAATTGGTAAGCTAAGAGCATTATTATATAGAGGGAATTTTTTTAAGTCCTTGACTCTGTGTTAAATATTTTAGCAGTGCTTATGAACTAGAACAGATTTGCCATCATCTGCAGTCATAAAAGATAAAAATCCAACATATTTTGGCTACAGTAAGAAACATATTGCAAGCCTGTTGATGCTAATTCTATCAAAAAAAGGATAACAACTGCAACCTACTGTGTAAGACTCTGCTTATGCACCAGTCTTTAGAAAGTAAGCACAACTTGGGAATTATAAAAGGGAGATAACAAAACTCACTTTACCCAATACAGTAGTAAATTGTAAAAATGAGTATAAATATGTTATTTACACCAAGTTTGGCAAGATGAACAGTGTGTTTTTCATTTTTTTTTGAATTAAACAGGTCGACAATAGAACAGTTGGGAGTTAGAAAATGAAGGTTATAGCCCCATTTCTGTCCTCAGCCTTCCCTATATCAGGGAGCAAGTCACTCCACTCTGATTTTTTTTTTTTCTTTCCTACTTTTGTCTGTTTTRCCTGTGCAGACTATCAGTCTTTTTAGAGAGTCAAGAGCCTCCTAGTTCTAGCACCTAATACCRTGGGGCTTTAATCCACATGGGGACTCTAAGCATTATTGTAACACTAGTAAAAATAACTGTAATGAAACCGCAAAAGCACAATCACCTGCCAAATTCAGTCACAAAAATGGCTCTCTAATATGTAGAGAGTGCTCTAGTATGTAATAAAATATTCATGATACTGAGGCCAAGAAAGTCATGGATATTCATGGAATGAATCCAACAATAATATATTAAGTCATTTTCCATCTTAGAACAGAGCTTTTAAACAGAGGTAGAATGATTTAGGGTAAATCTRTAATATTTAAGAGTTTCTAACTCAATGCAGGATAGAATTCAGTACGCCCACTTTCTGACACAACAGATGAGAAATGGTAGCAGAAGTCCATGCAAGCTAATTAAATATGATTAACAAATATGTTGGAAGAAATAAAGCTAATTTGCACACACAAACACACACACATAAAAGGGCAGAGTTTATTGCATAGTCTAATACCAGTGAATAATTGGCCAGCTCTTGCTAGTAGTTCTTCAAAATACAGCTGAAGGAAACCCAAGAATGGGAAGAAAAATCTAAACTACTACACTGAGCATAACATCAGACAGTCAGACTAAATCAAGCTGCATCTGTTCCCAGCCACTGGAGGTCATACACTGATTCCAAGGAAAGAGATATTAAAACCAGGGCAAATGCAGCTCACCACAGCCTCTAGGTTGTGGTTCAGCAGTTCAGAGGCTCTCTGCACTGGAGTTCACATCTTAGCCAACATGTTTAATAGCATCAACTAGGCAGTTTTCTCATATGCATTTCTGAATGATTTTTATTCCTGCTATCTACAGCAGGTTTTGTCAATGAGCTTCACAGAATCAAGTTGTGTAGGAGAAGTTAAGTGTTTCRTTTTTTTTCCTTTGTTTGAAATCTATGGTCTGATCATTTCATTAGAACCCTGTAATTCTTGCCTCATTAGAAATACAGACTAATATTTCCTACTCATTTTCTCACCATATATATTTGTATAGGTATTGCTGCTCTGACCTTTTCCAGAAGGAAAATATGAAACTTGTTTTTGTTTGTTTGTTTATTTGTTTTTAAATATTCTGTTATGCAGAGGCTATCCCCTCTCCCCAATAATTCTTTTCTCCTTCAGCACAACAAACCTTTTTGAGGTTACTGAGATAACATGACCAGAACTGCACATATTATTTGAGAGCAGTACTACAAACTCCTGAAGTGGCAGAATCACATTTTTTATTCCATTGTGTAGTCTATAATTTTCCAGTAATTTCTAACATTATGTTTTTCTTTCAAATTTCTGATAAGCACAGCTATGATATTTTTGGAGGACTGTCCACAGTGCCTCCTCAGTGATCTTTTCCCAAGTGCTAATAGGCTGTTCAGAGCTGTCTACTTAAGACACGATTCCCATATACACTGCTTTACATTTATTGGCATTGAATCTTATCACATTTATCAGTTATTCAGTGAATATTTTGTAATTCTGTGCTCTGCTGGCACTCCATTTTTAGTGTATTTTTTCTAAATGATTTTGAATTATCAGAAAAAAAATTACATCAATATTAATATACTTTCCCCGATTATGTAGGTGTATGTTGAATTTTCCAGTATAAGCTCCCTTAGGAATGTCTCACTGTTATGAAAATCTCTCCTGCACCTTGTCTATCYCTTCTGAACCTTTATTATTATGAAAACATTTCTTCTTATTCTGTAACAGTTTCATTTCTTTAGAAGACTTTGCTGAGAGAAATATTAAGAAGAGAACGACCAGGCTGTTCTTACTCTTACTAATTCTCAACTAATTCATAGAAAYATGAAGCAAGACTTTCTGTACTGGTCTTACTAGATCTACTAATTTATATGTTTATTATGCTTTCAAGCAACAAAAATCAGACATGACTGACAAATATGTAGTTTTACATGTCACACCCACAGCCCTTTCTTGATGCATTTGTGTGACACTAGCACTCATATAAGGCACAGGTTGGACACCACATTACGAAGCAGCTATTTCATAGTTGTATTCCTTTACAACTCATGGGGCACATCTGTAAACTTGTTATTATTTGTTTTARTTAGATGTTCTTAAATCTCTTAAAATGCTTAAATCTGAGGCAGCTCCTTACACTCAGTATCTCCTTAACATCCTCCCCACTTTATAGCCCCATTTCTTTGGTCTCTTTTTTAACTTGAATCATATATCACTGCAGCTAAGCACTCCACAAGRATTTGTTTTGTTTTGTTTTGTATTAATACTACTTACATTAAAACTTAGCTTGTGTTCTTTATTACTTTCTTTATTTGGCCATGACTTCGATTTTTGATTCCAAGAAATTTCCACTGAGAAGTTCCTTTACTGTTAGCCAAATTGATTGTATCATGTTGTCCTTCAGTTTTCTTTTTCTTTCCCTTTTTGTGTGATATATATTACTTTCAGCCACTTTATGTTTGATGCTGAAAAATATGAAATTAAGTTTGGGAACAGAAGAAGAGGCCTCCTTCAGTGCAACGTTTTCTGACGATTATGACCTGAGAGTACCATGAAACCCTCAGAAGTCTACCTGATATTCATAAAACGACACTACAGAGGCACTTGTCAGAGAATGTGGAGGTGGCTAGTGGCACTCTAGTCCATGTTTTGCATAGTGTGAGGTTAGGCATATTCTCTGTTCTCTGTGATGCTGGAGGGGCTTCCCTCCCCAGCAGCTCCCTCCAGCCCACTCAGCATTGTGGCTGCAACCAAACAGAATTGTCTTTTTTGTGGTTCAGATTAATCCTACTTGTAAATCTCAGCATGATCTTTTTGAAAATTCCCATATAAGATTGAACAGGATATTTGTGATAATTCCTGTTTCATCAAGACTCACATGAAGCTTTGCAACATCACTTCATCTGGAGAAGGTTGCTATGATCTCATGCTTTTCTGGCAGTTTTCAATTTGTTCCAAGKCAGTTAACCACATTACTCTTCTTTTTGCAAAAGGTAATAACTATTCAGGTTAAATGTGATGTTAATTTAGGAAAAGACTAGGAAAAGGACTGAACAAAGTAACTAAGCATAATATTTACAATTTAGTAAGTGTAAAAAATGGAGTAGATGATTATGAAAGCATATCTGCTTTGAAAATCAGCTTCTTATTGAATATCTCCTTTGGAAATAAGTTAATGTAATTTAATTAAATATCATATGACATTCCTCTTCTAAAAACACTTGGGATCCAGCACGGGACATGGCAAATAGACATCAGATTAAAAAATACAGCACAATTTCCAAAAAAATTTACATTAAATCCAGCTACAGGAATAACACAAATCCTGGGTATTCCTATTACTTCATCGTGTTATTCTTCGGTGCTGGTCTACTTTTCCCAATGTGATTATTTGAAAATATTCATGTATGTGCTGAAATCATGTATTTGTACACTGGAACAAAAGAATGCTAATAAAATGTGCACAGTAACATGAAAAGCTTAACAGTTACCTGGAGAGTTAAAAACACATTTCCAAATGTGCAATATTCTTTGCTTCAACTGTTTTCCTAAAATACAACTTGTAGTAGAGGATGTAGAGGAATCATAATTTGCAATACTTTCTTATAAAGTGTGATGTAACCATTTACACAGATCTCTTTCTATTTACCCAGTCCAAGGAATTCAATATTTTAGTYTTGGATTTCTCAGAAGGAGGAAGTTGGGATCAAGAAACTGAATTAGAAACTAAAAATGGCTAAAGTAAGTTATTCATCTAAAATACCAACCTCCAAAGCCCTCCCAAACCTATCCCACCTAGGAAATATTTGAAGTTTTATATGTGATTAAGGCATTAAAAATTTTAGGAAAAATATGAAGTATTAGAGAGTTATATGACATCTTAGACATTTTACTGAAGTTTTGACCTCCCTATTTTGGACCAAAGTCCCGATTTTGGTAAGAATCTCTCTCTCTTTTTTTTTTTTTCCCTTATATGATCTAAAGGTAGTCCAGAATCCAGATTTCTAAAAAATCTAATTTGGGTCACAAATATGTCCCAAAACAGTTACTTAAATAACAATCAGCAGAGTTTTTGCAGAGTTTTTAGTGTCACCTGTAGTAAATATAGCCAAGAAGAAGGAAATATTGCAGATACTGTTGAGTTACCCTCTGTCTGGAAGAAAATTAGCAAGATTTTAAAGGTCTCATCTATGCTTCCTTGCCTGGCAAATAATGCTGTGTGATAATATTTGAAACTATGATTTCAGGATTATTAACCACCTCATATAGCAATAGCCATTACTTTTATTGGAAAGTTAAAATATAGGGAATGTTTGAAGTCTAAAACTAAAAAAGGTGGTCCTAATCTAGGTAAATTGGGAGGACAAGCTGAAATTTTAAAATCCGTAAACCAGATGGCTCAGAGGGGAATTTAATTGCAATACATAAAATCTAATAAGCTGCAGACACAGTCAATCCAGGTTACTATTTTTTCCCTAAAACAGATATTGCAGCAAGAGGGCATACTGTAAATTGAAATTACAGAARACCTCTAAGACACAGGGAAGCAATTTTTTTTCCTTAACTAGAATGTTCTGAAAGACGAATGTACAGAGAAAAAACAGTCTTACAAAAACAATCAAACTTTTAATACAGGAAAGCTGGGATAGAAAAACATGCTTTAATTGGTCACCTGTATTGCATTAAATCTAAATTTTTAGGCTATTATATTTTTTCATATTGTGCATACATGTAAACAGAGAAGTTCATTTATAAGGCAGTTTGGAAATAAGATAAAGAGTTGAAGTGAAGAAGAGAAAATATAAAAGATTGTGTGAAGGAGATTTTTTTTTTTTTTTTTTTTTGGAATAAAACTTATCTAAGGAAAACTGAGAACATAATACATGGAAGTGTGGAGACGGACACAAGCTTACTCGGGCTGTGCTCTAAGGTAGCTGGAAATATCTGCTATCTGTTTGCATCCATCTATGTAGACATACCGTAAATGGAAAATAAAAATGTATTTGCCTATACTCTGAAAAATTCCTACAACTTGACAGTTAAACTCTCCAAGGATTCCTGTGTACTGAGCAAGCCCTATTCCTGGGCTGATCAGGGAGCGTAGCAATTTTCACTGGGATGGGATGAGTCCTGGCAGAGACCCCGTCCTGCTGCCACGAGGAGCCCCTRGCGCTACCGAGCACAGGGAGCCACCAAAATCTAAAGGTTTTGAGTGTAAAATTCTGTGTACTTATCCTATAAAAAGTAGTATCGTTCTTCACTGGGGAATTTCAATTTTCTTTTGCAAAAAGAATCCCAACGTTAGAGTCCTCACAATTCTCTCATTAATGCAAGCTGGAGCTTTTCAACACTTTCAMTTATGTCTGATGCACACTGCCAGGTAAGCATATTTCCATGATCATACCTGCTCATGAGCCATCTAGCAAATCCTTGAGCCATTTGTAAGTAGTGACCTCAACTAAGTCCTGAGCTTCCACTAAATACAGCGTTGACACTAGGAGCATAAACTTGTAACCAGGCTACAGCCAGCAAAGCGGTGAAGCTCACAGGTCGCAGGTTATAGCATTAAATCTACTTTCAGTTTCCATAGTATGAGAAATGTAAATAGCAAATAAATGCCCCAGTTGCCTGCATTTTGCTCTACTAATGTAATTCCTAGGAAAAATATTCATTGTCCTGAAAAAAAAAAAAGAAAAAAATCTCCAAAGCACATTAGCACGAAGAACTGTAAGCTTTTTGTAGTATTGTCCGTCTCTTTATGAAGATCAGGTTCCACTGAAGTTACAAACGTATTTCAAGAAGAGTAGCTGAGGTCAGAAGGCTCTATTCTTCTTCAAAACTCTATAGAATATTTTCTGAACCCTTTAATTGATGGAAATTTATTGTTAGCATTTGCTAAATAGAAATTTAACAGAAGTTTCCATCTAATTATTTCTCTTAAATGTCTTATTGACTACTTTTGATTGAGGAATAACATGCATGAAAAAACACTCAAGAGGTACCTGGAAAGAAAGAGCAAAGATCTAAACTTTTWCACATGACTCAGGACAAAGGGATTGAAAAACATTATTCTATTAGTGGACACTTAAGGTAATTAAAAAAGGACTATGCAAGATACAGTCTGCTATAATAAAACATATATATTTCATGATACTTCCTAAGGAGCTTCATGCTGAAACAAGGACACACCTAAGGTACAAAGTTATTCAAATGAATCCTGTCAAATCCTTAGAGAAACAGAATATTTTCCTTCACCTTTCTATTGAAAATAACAATAGTCAAATAGGAACTSCTTATCGGTGATAGAGAAATTGAGTTCTGAATCCAAATGCATTGATGTCTAATTTTTGACCAAGATGACTATCCTCACTCTCTAACTGTAGAATGAATCTTAGAAACGTAGATCTCATCTCTTYGGCTCGTACACACCAGAGCTGTGATTTGTGTATGGACCTGCACTGCAGTCCCAAGGCAGCCAGCCTAGATTCCTCTACCTGTTTTGCTGTTAGTGGCTCGCAGGCCTTCAGGGGCACGTAGCCAGTGGGAAACATTAGATTAAGGAACTTTTGTGGAATTGAGGCCATCTGAATCTGGGCCAATGTCTCATCATTACTTTATCTATGAAGAAGTGCCGCTGAGGAAATTCATTCTACCTGTTCATTTTAGTCAGCTATTTTTGTCATTTATGTCACTAGTTCATTCCCAAATTTGCCCATAATATGTAACAATGGCAAAGGCAACATGGTGAATCACTGCAATACAGCACAACTCAAGTCGTCAAAATAAATCTCCCATATTCATAAAAAGACCCAGCCAGGATGTTCTGAGAAGCTGGTACAGCCAACAAGGTGGTTCTGTTTACAGCAACATGGATAATCGATGCAAACACATCTTTTCCTGCAAGGTTGCTCAAAGTAATTAGCAACAGGGATACAGGGAATTAGAAAGCCAACTGAAAAATAGTGGATATCAGCTACTAACCACTCAAACATAAGGACAGCAGGGTACAAAAAATTCTTGGCTACAGGGTACTTTCCTCATGGGGGATTTTAGCTGCTCATAAATCTGTTGGGAAACAGATACATCCAAACATGCTGTGTCAAAGAGAGAATTTCATCATCTGCAAAAAAAAAAAAAAAAGGCAAAACTGCCCTAGATCTACTTCTTACTGAGAGGATGGGACTGCCTGAGGATATGAAAACAGAGGAGTATCCTGGAGCCATGGATCATGAGTTATTTGAATTTAGTATAGCAAAGGATGGATCTAAGAGTATAAGACAAATGAGAAAACTTATATTAAGACAWCTCAGCTAATTTTTTGGCCATTTCACAGTCAATATTAATGTTGTCATTTTCTTCAGGGGGTCCAATATTTCATTTTTGATTGATAAATTGCATGGGAGATAACGGATATTAAAATCTTCCTGTTTTCTGCTGCTCTTAAACAAAGAAGCAAGAAGCAGCTAATTCTTCCCAAGAAAAGAATATGAAATTTAGTTAAATAAATACAAATTTAAATGAAAGTGGAAAAAGTGAAGATAACCAAAGAAAGGTAGTTTATAACTAGCAGAATACATGTGGCACTGTAGAATAAAAGTCGTTAAAGGAAAGAATAAAAAAACAGCACTTATGGGCTAAAAGAACACAAAAGATTTTAAGTGTTCCTAAAATTCCTAATGAGAAAGAAGGTCCTTCCATTAAAAAAGGAAGATATTAATAACAATTCAGAATTGTAAAGATGATGAACTGCTTCTTTAAAATATGCCTTTAACAATAATAAAAGTGAAAAAGAATGGAAGACAGTAAAGATAAATGCACCCAATTAAAGAGGAGGACTTTGTATGAATTGACTATTACTAAGGAGCAGATAAGAGAATGTTTCCTAGGTTTGATCACAGCTGATTCAGCCACCTTAACATTATTGCCCCGTGATGTTAAGAGAGTCTACAAATACGTTATCTATCATTGACAAATATTTGTTGAAAAGCTACTAGAAGAAGGGAGGAAGTTTGTCTACAAGAAAATTGCAGGAAGCCTAGCAATTAATTTCCACTTACATTAACCACTGAATCCCTGTCCTGTAAGTTACTGCTYGGTTTAGGAAGTCCCTGTCCTGTAAGTTACTGCTTGGTTTAGGTATCTAGCATCATATATTTGTCTTTCTGAGAACCAAGCCTACTAAAGGAAACAAAACAAATAATAAATAAGCACTAATCCAGGCAACAGCAGTTAATAGGGTGTCTGTAAATAACAAAATTTGACAGATCTCTTTATATAAATTGCCAGGCCTGAATGTTTTAAATTCAGGAGCAAATAGAGGATCAAGAGAATCACACTTTGGGAAAAAAAAATCACCAAGACATGTAATCGCATCCTGGTAAACAAAACTTCATGGAGAATCCTTAAAGTTCAGTAAGAAACCAAGATGTCAGCATTTACATAATGATGATGATGATGATGAAAGCTTCTTTCTCTGCTGTCTCTGTATCTGTAAATAGATTTGGTTCCAGCATTTTAACAAGAGGAACTGCTGCTTGCCTTGTTTTCTAACAGTCTCTCTCTTCTTATCACTTTAGGCATTATCAGTCAGGAATCTGTTAATCTGCAGAGCATGATTTAGCTTGATTAACATTAACAATCTATCACTTCTTCACTGGTTTAACTTACTGAGAGGGAAATTTAATGAACTCTTCTCTTGGCTTTGTTATCCACCTTTTGTCTCAGCTTAAAATGTAGTGAAAAGCATGCAAAATGCTCCCCCGCTTTTATACAGGAGAAGGTTCCTATGATCAATGTGATCATATACGACCGCCACAAAAACTGCATTGAACCAAAATGGTGGGGACAGCAGCAGCTCCCAATCCAAGAAAAGCCACCATGGGCTTTGGGATGGGCATGAGGCCAAGCTCAGCCAATATAAATGGTAATGATATGTAAGAGGGAAAGTCAAGATATATCAACTTGGACTAATCTTGCAATACAGTTATAGAAACAAACATACTCAGTATGCACAAGAATTCCTGATAAATAACAMTGGAACCCAAGTAAAGCTTCTCCAGAAGTAATCTACAATATGACAAAATGAAGGCTACCAAGTCATTGAGATATTAAATATGAAAGACCTTTCCGATTTACTTACAGCCTTCAGCATAACGGATTTATTATCTTTATGGTAAATGATGCATAAATGATGGCAAAGGTGTACAAGAGAACTCTATGAAGACTCTTGGCAGAGTGAATAAATTGGTTGAGTGCCAGCTTTTCTAAGGGTGAATGGTTCCACTGACTTGTTTAGGGCATATCACAYAATGATGGATGTAAAATTACAACATTTTAGAATGCCAGCAGTTCAATGGAAGATTCCAAATTTATGAGGGACAACATTCTTATTCTAATAAACCAAATACGTGGTTTCAGCTTCTGCCTGCAGAAGGGGATCATTTTTCTGTTGCAAGGCAGGAGAGGTGGAACAAAGCATCTCATATGCACAACAAGAGCTTGATTTTACTGTATACAGCTGGGGCTTGGCAAGACCAACAGAGATTTATTTTTTGCTTTGTTGTCATAGTTGTGCTTGGTATTTTTAAGGCAATCATTTCCATGTGAAATAATGTCATTTTGTAATGAGACCAACATTCCAGGGAGCTTTCTGTAAAAATCCTGGCTTGTTTTGCACCATAGTCCATTGCCATTTCCACAGGGCTTTTAAAATATACATAGGGAAAATGTCAATTCAGATTCAAAGTGGGAGAATACCTTTTTTTTGATGAAGCATCCTGTATATCATGTACTAGCTGGAGGTGTTCTCTGCTGCTTGACAGGGAACAATGACATGACAAGAGGGGAGAGAAGGAGCTTTTAACCAGCTTAATGTGCACAGAGTTGGCACTCACTGAAAAGTCATTTGCCTGTTTGCTATTTTTTTAAACTATCTCTCTATCTTTTGACTTGTCATTACTCCTGTAATATACAATTTTGTCTTCTGTTTCTAATTTTCTGCTGCAGTGGTTCCACAGGTTCAAAATAATCTCTTTTTTTCTTACTAGAAATAAGATAAGGGAATGTGTATCTAAATAGTTTGCTTATTTTTAAACATAAATGAGATCCCATTTAGTATACCTTTCTTGCTGTTGCTGTAAAAACCTTATGTGTTTATTATAGTGCTTCTGCTTTTTATTTCTAATGCTTCCTAGGAGTGATTTGGGCCAAAGGCATTTTTCATAAGAGAAAATGGTCAAGGTTTGCTGTAAATTACATTCTGTTGGGCACTGTTCTGCGGACAGGAAAAGTCATCAAGTCATTGCCCTTCTGGGAGAGAGAATTAATCTATTAATACATAGCGATACAGAATTCTACTTTGAGGTAAAATAAGATATTTTGAGCTGTAATCAGACACATTCCATGACGTTAAAGATAAAATTTAAGCATCTGCAGAATTTCTACCATTCTTGCATGCAGTTTATTTTTAAAGTTAAGCTTTCAAATATTGAAAGTTCACATTCAGTGCCTTGATCAGAAATGATAAATGAACTACTGAATTAGAAGAAGATGCTGCTATTATTTTAACCAGTAAACTAACTCAGGGTTAATCTGGGTGTTATTTAGCCTATTGAAAGTGTTTTGAGTGAACATATGGTTTCTATTGTGAAATCAAGGCACAGTTTTAACTATGAATATAGATAATTACCCTTTGGACTTTAAACATTTATATGTGTCACGTTATGTTGGAGCATTTTTCATGGTCAATAGGTTGAAAGGTTATAGAGTCGAAAATGTAAATTGAGTGTGTTTGAGTAAAACTATCCACTGTAATGATAGTACAATTCACTACTGCTCTCTCTTGGAAAGTGGTAGCAACAACACTCACTAAGCACGAGCAATATAACAGGCTATTTATTTAAATACAGATCGCTAAAAGATTTTAATACGAGAATTACAGGAATTYAACCAAAGTATATAGAGCTGCAGAGTCCCCGGATGCCAGAGCYTAATTTGATGTACACACAGAGTATATTTTGGGGGGTTAATTATAAAGCTAGCAATAAAAGCTCCACACAAGCTCTGTACGTGTGTGCAGGCCCTCGCGCCGGGGGCCTCGCGCTCTCCCCRCCTGCACGTTCTGCTCTGGATTCCGGCTTGAGAGCGTGTTTAGCCCTGCTCACCTAGTGCAGCCCTTGGCAACRTCCCCTTCCAAGGAGCTAGGCCTGATGTCTGCGTCAGGGATGGCTGGAGGAGCCGGTGAGGATGTGCGGAGGGTGCTGATGCTCTGGAGGAGCCCGGCCATGTCTGGCGGCCCGGCCTGAGCGGCAGATCCTCACCCTGCCCTCCTACATTCGGAGCACTCGGAGCGAGCTGAGCGCTCCGGGTCCCTGGGGTGCTAAGGATGTGTTCCTGGCTATGCATTCCTGACCCCACTTTGTGAACAGGTGAACCAGAGCAGCTTTCAGCAATATATTAATAGTTACCATCGTTATTATTATTAGAAATTATCATTATTATATCCTTTTCAAGTAGGTAATATATCTGAGTCACATCTCAGTGGATTAGAGCACAAACAGCTACTACAAGAAAACTAAGAACCCCCAAAACAGATAAAATCTATATTTTTGTGGTTGATATTCTGTATATCTTAGCTTTCTTTAATTATATTTTAAGTGTGTGCTTCTTTGCATTGAATCAGATTTTGCATGAGAATACAGTTTTTGTTCAACCACACTGAAGAAGAACTCTGTACCCACACAAGTGTTTTATATAATAGGAGACATTTTAATTACAGCTTGCTATTTCCTATTTCCATAAACCCAACAAAAATGTACTTTTTAGTCCTTTGTAGCACCGTATATATTCAAAATAGACTTTGATTACTCTTTACACCACTGATCCTCTTCCAAAACTGTTTCACTTATCTATTTCTTTCCATGGAAATTTGATTTTTAGCATTCTTGCTTTCTAACTTTTGAAAAGTTACTTCCTCTCTCCCATTCTGTTGTAGGTCACCATGCTCTGTTACTGTCTGTCTGGGAGTCATAGCATAAGGCTGTGGTTGCCAATATCTAATAACTGCTCCTCAGAACAGCAGTTACCAAAAATTCACTGTTCCATGAAAACTTCCAAGTACTCAAAATTGGGGGGGAGGCATCCTGAATCAGGACCAAACTAAACTGTGAAATTCATTTTTAAAGCTTCTTAAAGCTTAGGAAAAAATATTTGGAAATCTGATACTTTTTTGGGGATTCTCACTTAAATATGCAATTTTGATTCAGGTCAGCCGAATCTTAAATTATATGGCCCTATAATAGTTGTTATTTAATTTCTAACAGACTCTTTACCTGAACTTCAGTAAGTGCCCACTGCCTTTTTTCCTTCAGATAAACTGACATGAAACACTGTATTTTCGTTCAGTTTACATGATATTTTGAACTTCTTTGGCTGAAATGAATAGCATCAGTACCACAGAAATGACATTTTCTATGGTGTAAAATTACTGAATAGCTTCCCAACTATTATTATTGATGCTCTTTACAGTAATATTAATGCTCTACAGAAATATTCAGAGGCCCAAGCTGTGATTGAGGCTCTGTTTTGTTAGGCAAMAAAGATTGGGCAGATCAGTGGAAGATTGGGGCAGATCAGTGGAAGAACCAGAAATAGGAAACAAACCTTATTAAAAAATAGATCTATATTTTCAAACCTCACTTTTTTATTCACCCCGAATCAGCTTTTTTTGCCTCTCTCTAAAAATGCATTTTTGTTTATTCTCTGTCTTGCTTCACCCTGTTCTGTATCTCTCCCTATCCTCATTTCCTATCTCCCTTCTTTCCTCTCATTATTTATTCTGAAAATCTTTTTGCTCAAATATTCAGTTGTATCATCTAATTTAATYTATTCTGTTTAGGCTTTTGTATCCACCCTTAGACTAGTACATAGATCTGCTCTCCAAGGAAGTCTGTCTTTGTTATTCAGCTCCTATGCAAAGTTTTCAGTTTTGCCCACTGTTTTCCATCTTTATTGTTAGTGTTCAGACTGAACCTTCAGATGCCTTGACTGGAGATGGACAAACTCTTTGGGAAAAAAAAAAAAGAAAAAAGAAAAGAAAAAAAAAGACTTTATAACCCAGTAGTGGAGAGAACAAATTACTACGCTTTTCTTTTAAATGGGAGAGGGAAAAAAGGAGGCAGGGGCATTCCCCAGCACTTGTTCCTTCCCACCAGCTGCTGCTGGAGGTGAGCCTGGAAGGAGGTGACAATCACATTGTGTCAGCCCTTTGAATGGGCTTTCTGATGAATACCCCATTTACATAGAAACAATTATTGCACTGAAATATTCTTTCAAATACACAAGAGACTTTTTKTTTGGTTGTGAATTTTTGAGTCATTTAAGTGACCACTGAAATTTAAAGCATGTCAGGACAGAAAGTCTCCTTGAGGTTGGCCTGGATCTGCCTGCTGTTGTTACGCTTGTCTCTCTCTGCGAGCAGCCAATGCTGCAGCTGACAAAATACTGAAAATGGAGCCACTGCGTGGTTTCACTCTCCCCTCAAAAGATCTATTTTTCACCATGCTAATATTCATTCCTATTTCTCAACTAATAAGCTTATCTTGCTGATAGTTTGACTAAGCTCATGTTGCATTCAAAGCCCAAAGTTTCCTAATTAAAGTCCAATTCCCGTATTCCTCCTCAGATATTCATTGCTTCTGCACACTGTGAAGAGAGATATTTTTAGAAAATATGGGCCACTTAATTCCCGTTAAGTTTTCTATAACAGATGGTACAGTTATTTGATTTATGCATTCACCTTCACGTGGCCCTGCTGACTGCCAGGTTTTTTTAAAACCTCTGAAATTCTTTTTTGTTATGCACTGAAACTTCACCCTTTCCACTGCATGAAATATTAGTTTTACTTAGAAAATCTAACTGCGTGCAATTTTCATGTTACTGAAATTGTGCACGGTCTGGTGATTAATTGTATTGTCTTGATCACAGTCTCAGCCTGATGTTCAGGGCTCATTACAGCCGGAAGAATTCAGCAGAACAGGAATCTTAAGCAGGTGTGGCTTATTAAAGTGGCAGTGCCCAATTTAAAGACTTTAAAGGATTTGTATCAAAATTGATGCTTTTAGCTACTCTCCCCTCCCAGGCTCGTAGAGATATAATACAAAAAGGACAATGTAGCTTGCTCATGAAAATCACTCACATCCATCATACAAAAAAGTAGCTCAGATCTGTTCCTCCCTCGAGCGGGAAGAGTTGCAATATACCTCCAGTAGAGCACATTCATACCAACCATCCTCAAAACTTTCCTTAGTCTGACATAGATTACAGTTCCTAAAGCACAACTTGCATTATCTACTGAATCATATATTTCTCATCTCTCAGGAAAATAGTTTTCTTTCTCCTGATGATGCCTTCTAGTACCAGTACAAATACCAATGAGAGACATATCTTGTAGGAATCTATGAACACCATTTGTTTTGATTCAGCACAGATTTACATTTACACTCCATATTTTACACAAACTAGTCTGGTCTAGGGACAAATAGCATACAAAAAACAAAAAGCACTTTTCAACATCAAGCAAGCCTGTCTTGTTAACATTGGGGTCCTCACAGCTGAACATAATATGCTGGTGATAAGGACATCAAGCAAGCCCATCTGGTTAACTGTTGGGTTCCTCACAGCTGAAGCTAATATGCAGGTGTTAGGGTCTCCGGTGGCCAGCAAGGCTCATTAACTATAAAAGAAGAAATGAAGGGTGGGGTTTGGGCTTATTTTGGAGGAGCTCTTAGGGAGGTAAGGTTTTCAGTCCTTTCTTGCTGCCTATCTTTAAGCTTTGGATTGGTCCTACAGCTTGAGTGTACTTTTCATTGCTGTCTTCATGAGGACCTACAGTCTGATACTTTTTTTATTGCACAAATGTGAGCACAACTTTACACTTTGTTGCAGCTTTACAAAACAAAGCTTAGATGGGGGGATAACCTTGAAATTGTGTTTTGCTGTCGCTTTTACCTCTACTGTGTTGGTGTTTGGTGAAACTGTCCAGGACAGCCATGCAATGATTGTAATATGGGGTAAAGAAGTTGCTTCTTAAGCTCAGTGYCTGGTTGTGCTGCCTGGAGAGGAGACCTGAGAAGTACTTTCCTGTCATTAGAAATAGGGTGGAATCTGCTGTGAATTCTTCCAAAAAGCYTTCTGTAGTGTTGCCTGTGAGTATGGCAGCCTTGATTTGGGGGCTTGGCCTCYGTTTTCTTGTAGTGCAAGCCTCTGAAGTGCCTGCAAGCAGAAAACAGTCTGGGAAATCTGACACCTCAAAGTAAATGTTGACTACTTAAAATTAACTAGTAAGCAATAAGAATCTACTGCCTTTTCATCAAGGAAAGAAGCCAAATGTCTTTTGAAAATTTACTTATCCTAGTAAATTCAAGGTTCTAGATAACTATGTGCTCTCCTTTTATCTAGTCTCTCAAAAACAGATAAACAAAAGGGACTACTCTGGTCCATGTCCTTGGCAAAAATAATCTGAAATATTTGTAGTACTTATTAAAGAGGAAGAAGATAATAGTGAAAAGTAAATACAAGAAAGATGTTGGAAACATGAGTCATTTCAATGATTCTTTGTTTTTTAGTAAGCATTTTATTTAATCTTTTTAACACATAGAAATTATGGATGTAGTGGTACATAACTGCTGAAGGAGGTTCTTCCTCAGGTCATGACTATTAAGTGCTTTGATTCATTAACTCAATACAGCTGATCCAGAAGCATGGTGTGGTGAGCCTGATCTGGGAAGGAGTAGGCTAATGAGTGGGCACTCAGGCTTGCCCAAAAGTGATGTCAGGGGAAGCTCTGATAAGGGTGAGGAAGGAGGAGAAAGGTTTGCCTCAGGAGGCAGGTGGAAATAGCAGTTGCAAGGCAGCAAAGGGTGAGTGCCTCTCCTGCTAGGCTTGAAGTAAAGCAGAACATCCTGGAATGCTCACTTGGATTCACCGGAGGTGGAGCCTAAGGAATTAGGGGGCCACTCTTGGTGTAATATTRCACATGAAGTGGATCTCAGAGGAAAAGCAGCCTTATTTTGAAGTGCAGAGGTGCTTCTTACTAGAGAAAAACAGCAATGAGGAGCATTGGCAAGAGTGTCCCTGCATCCCATGAGCAGCCCCAGGGTGCAATGCAGGAATTGTACTGAGAGGATGAATTATACTGGTGCGTTCCCAGAGAGCAATTCCACATTACAGTAACAGTTCCTACCTCATTCCCCAGCCTGCCATTCCTTTGTCTTGTTTGGGGCTCTTCCTTTTACTGCATCTTAATGACCTGATACCCAAAGATTGTGGCTGCTGTTGTGGTATATGTTTCTTTAAGAAGGTGCTCTATAGAGATATCTTAGAATTAGCATGTGTGTTGTGAGACATAGAGGTTGCCATGGTAAATACACATTTTTTAATTGAATAGCAGACTAATAGGCACATAAAACCTCCATAACTTGTTGGCATGTAAATTACCTCTCCTGGGGCTGTAGGCAATTAAACATACTTCTGAAATATTTTCCAAGTTTTTCTTTCTGTTTTTGTTTAGATCAGAGCCACTCATAACTCTCTTTCCTCCCGCTTTGACTTGGCTTTCTTTAGTCCCTTCTAACTTTTTATTTTATTTTCCCCATCTTCCTTCTCTCCTGCTTTTCCTGAGTGTCATACACTTGATAGAGCAGAGTAATCAAGAGGACATCCAGCTGTAAAAAGAATCTGGATTTTTTTAAGTAATTGTGTAATTTTAGATTTTAGGTTTATGGTCTTCTCTAGGTGCGTGATAGCAGTAGATTCTTGCAATGCTACTCTGCTATTCTGACAAAAAGAGCATTAAATAGCAAAAATGTATGTTAAAATCAAGTGCATGTCTTAAACATCCTGTAATCTAGGTAAATGCTCTAATAATGGTCTTTATGCAGCTTCTCTAAGGTCATCTGTTCTCTGCAGGGCCTGAGTTTATGCCATTTTGTATCTTTAGATGCCAGAATAGTTCTGGTGTAAACTTTGGTTATTTTGCTTCCTCTGACCTATTCTAATTTGCAGTGGTCTGGCCCTTTGATCTTACTCTCCCTCCTGGCAGTACATTTCTAATTGGGCCTGGCTGTTTGCATTTCACGATTATGTAACAAGCACAGCATTTTGTCTTTGCATGTTATATTTTAAAAGTGAACTGAAGAGATGAGACAGTGGAGGGGAAGCAGAGGCAGTGCCTCAGCCCAGTTTTTAAAGTGGGATTTGGGTTTGTTTTTGCTTTTTTTTGTTTTTCTTCTCTCTGGTTACACAGTTGTTATACAGAAGCAAACAGAGGGAAGGTTATTTGTACTTGCCCATTCCTCAGCTATTTTTAGAACCTGTATTGACAAATTTTCAAGTAGACATTGTATTTCGTAAAGAGTGCTGCCCTGAAATCACTGTGCCTTGAACAATAAGAAAATTCAAGCCTACGGGAGGGCAGCACAACAGGATATCCATAAGTAACAACGCCTACTTATCAACAAGGGGTGAGCTTAACAGTCTTGTTCCTGGCTGTGACAAACAGCGAAAGGAATTTGTAGTGAGCTGGAGAGCAGAGAATAAATGCACAAGATAACTYGAAGGAAAGATTAGGCGCAGCTGACTTGGTGTCTGCTCCTTTGCAAAAAATCAAGAGCAATTTGAAGCAATAATGACTGATAGTTTTCCACAGCCATCCTGACTTTTAGCCCATTGCAGTGCAGAGTTCACTCACCTTTGTTTTTTGACTTTGATTTCAGTGTTCATTTTTTATGTTCATTTTTTTATGATGAAAGTGGTCCTGTCTTGAAGAGATGAATAGGTTTTTTCGGAGTAGTTCAAAGACACCTTTAACGGCTTGGAACAAAAGGAAATTATTGTACAGATCAAGGGATTACAAAGCAATGTTTTTACAGATTTAAAGTAAAATATAAACAGCTGTTGAGAGATGTATGGCACAGAAACAGTTGTTGCCAATTCATTAATAGTACTGACACAARTCCACTCTGTTTATTATGTTTTTAACCCATGTTTGTCAGTAGGGAAAGCACTCATAATTTGAACTTGTAAAATAATGTGTACCGGATAGGTTCAGTGTGGAGAATTGAGAATACCAGCACGACTAGTGCTTGCCATCTGCGTCCATGTAATCAATATTTTCTCTCTGTGTAATGAGAAATAGCTCATTTATAGCTCTGCCCCTTTGGCCCAAACAATTAGTATTTGCAGTCTTGTAGGTTTGTCTGCATTAGGAAGGGAATTGTGAACGCACCCAGCAGTAGCACAGACCCTTGTTTATTTAGCACGAATTCACCCAAACTCTGCTTCCTTGGATGCAGCAGTGTGAACACGTTGCCAGGCTCCTTGGGCTCCTTCAAGCTGGAGCTCCAGCTCTACTTGCTCTCAGGACTGTTCTCTGCTTCTCACAGGTGCTTCCTCCCGCGGGCTCATCCAGCCTGTGGTTCTGCCTGAGGAGGTCGGTACCYACAGCCCTTGCCTGGGATGTTCCCTTCAGCCCTGTAAAGGCACAGGGCTCCTCCAAGCCCTGTGGAAAGGGCTGCTTAACAGTCCCTGGTGCATAACTAAACCTGTCCTGTTCAATGAGAAGCTTGATAGCTTTCATTAAGACTTCTCTATAGCCCAGTTTCTTTATCTAACCACTACTCTAGAAATACTCCTTTCCAATATAGCAATAATGGGCAATGGTGATAACCAGGCTTGTCCTTGGAGCTGTAT
Organism: Nothoprocta perdicaria; assembly: GCF_003342845.1. Taxonomy (NCBI): domain Eukaryota; kingdom Metazoa; phylum Chordata; class Aves; order Tinamiformes; family Tinamidae; genus Nothoprocta; species Nothoprocta perdicaria. The sequence continues at coordinate 564,186 of NW_020455205.1, read as the reverse complement.
GCCAAGTGCAAGCTTTAGACAAGTAGGTGTAATCCTTCCTAATCTCTTGCAAAAGGTGCCATAATTGCTTAAACTTCCAGCTAAATGGCAGTTTCTATAGGGTTTCAAATATAGGGCACAATATTTTGTAGTGAAGTGGTAAACTACATCAGGCCCTAATCTCACAGCTGTGTAACAGCTCTATCCTATAGAAAACACTTAATTTCTCTATGATTATAGTAGTTTTCAGGYTATAAACTGCAGGAATTAGGCTCTCAAATAGATGCAATTTTTTTCCTTGAAGATCTTGCTATCTCTCTCTGTACCTGTAAGGCATATAGTAAGTTGATAAGAAGCTACCATTCTCTGAATTGTAGGTACAGTAGATAATAGTGCTCTCTGCAATGAGTATTTTCTCTTTGGAAAAAGCTTTCTATAATGGAATGGACTTATATGAARCTTTCTATAGAATTTCTGAGCTGTCACTATACCAGAGAATTAGTTTTCATTTTTGGACAACCATTTTTGGAAAATTTGGGGGGTTAAGTTTGAATCTACTGAAATCATGGGTTTTTAGATGTTAGTAGGAGCACAGTTGAGCTGGTATTAATTGTGCTTGGCACTCTTTTGTTAGTCTCAATTTTTTTTTTTGGAGTCTCAATTTTTTTTTTAAGTCTATTCTTTAAAGTGGGCCCTTTACCAGGTCGTAAGACACTTAAGAAAGGGATCCTAGAACTCAATAACAATGGTATAGTAGTTTTATGGACTTATTTTTAATGTCTTGTCAATGTTGAGACCACATCCTCGTGGATGCTTGGCTCTAGGCATAGTGGGCACGTGCTCAGGTYTCAGTGTTGCTGGCAGCAGGAAGCACAAAGGTATTGCGAGCAGCTCTACCTCAGGAAAGTTTACATGATGGAGATTCAAGTTATTTCCATGGATGCCTCTGAGGGTATTACAGTGGCTCATGATAGGCTTTGGTTTAATGTCACTTGGATGGTGCATCATCAGTGCTCTGTCAGGAGTCCTTGAGAGGCAGCTGCACAGGGCTGTTTGCTTTGGAGGCCACTTCTCTCACCACTGCTGCTCCTTCCCTCTGAGATTAGAAGGAAAATTTAGGCACCACTACAGTTAATGCTTTTGTCCGGGCCAAAATAAGCCTCTTTACGCATTCTTTATTGCAACTGAATATTTTTGGCATGCTTTACAATCACAAAGGGTTATTTTGCATATCCCTTACATATGCAGGTGTAAATCCTCATGCCACTACTTATGTGGAACTCGGCATAAATAGTTTCACAAAGTAAATTTCTATCCAGGACAAGCATCTTGCTCTTATCACCTCTTGAGATAGCTGTATTAAATGGAAGTGGGATAAAATCTAGAAGAGTTCTTGTTCAGAATGGGTGATAAAGTGGTACATATGAGTACAGATGTATATGTGTGAGCATAAGGAACGGACAGCAGGATGTCATCAGCAAAACTCTTATCTCAGTGCTGAACTTCCCAAAGAGACATATGAAGGCACATCTTTCATTTTTCCAAAATACTCCAGGCCTAATATAGCTGCTACTCATACTCTTAATAGTTTCTTTCTGTGAGTAATTCTGCTCTCCCCAGTGAGAGGAGGACAGTAAATATAACTTGAGAGCTTCATCAAAATTCCCTTTCTATCACCACTCAGCACTTCACTTGGCTTAAATAAGCCAAATTAATGTGCCACAGGACACTTAAAAAGCAACTTCCCCATGCCCCCAGGTGTTTCTTCACTATAAAATAATTTAGCCATGTTTTATCAGCAACATTAATAGTAAATGCTTACTTGGAAGTTCTTCCTGGGAGCATGCATTTAGTACATCTACTAGGGGGCAATTATGATGCTGATGGAAATGTAAGTTTTCACTGATAAGATATCTGAGAAAGCCAGAATGCTGCTCTTGCTCTTACGGTAGCCTAAACTTTATCTATTAAGACAAGATGAATTTGCAGTAAASTTCTGCTTGGACATATGCTTAGTAGTTGCTCTCATTTTCCAGAATGATGTATTAAAATGGCTCTTTTCTTGCAGTATTTTATCTAAAGCTAACTAAATGGAACTGATTTAGGGAAATGACAGAATACGTGCATCCAGAAACCTTGTGGAAAGTGGGGTCTCTGTTTTGTGGAGACAAAATAGTTTGTTCAAACTCTCCTCTGTTTTAGAAGTATAAGGTATTTCTGGTATAAGGTATTGCATAATGATTGCTATTGCAGCCAAATTTAATAATTTTCTTCTGCTCTGCCAGAAGTGGTCATTAGAAACTGACCGTTTCACCCAGCAAGTAACAGCAGGACAGTCTGAATAGCGTAGACATTTCTCCCTTTCCATGGTAGTGTTAGGACAAACTCAGATTAGTTTTATTTGGTTTCTAGTTAAAAATTTTTCTTCTTTTCACAGTGAACTTCTGCTTCAGATACTGAAGCATAGTTTCTGTGTAGTTCAAGATCTTCTGAACCCAGAAATGTCAATGGACTGCTACAGCAGAAGCCAAAGCCATAGATCTATATGATGGATGGGCAATTTTGAGCTTCTCCATCACAGGAAGATCATGATGATAGAAAATATTCTGAGTGGTATAAATTCTGGTGTATGACCTGCTCAGCCAGTGGTCTTGGGCCCTCTGCATTGAGGTCCTGCTAGAAAGGCAGTTGGGCAGCTCCTGAGCAGAGTTAGGGGTTAGACAAAAATCTAAACTGGTTCATACTGAAAGCAGAACTTCTCTAGAAAAACAGCATATTGAATTTACATGCAGTTGTCTGATTTGCCAGAATAAGAAAACATAACTTTATATATACCTGAGCAGTAGCAAAATGTTTTTAACATTCTTCATTTTGTGACATGACTGTTTCCATGCACTAACATTTTACTGCTTGGGTTAAAAAGATCAAAATTATGTAGCAGAAGAATGTTTCGAAACGTTCAAAATGTTAGAATTTGTTACAACTTAGCAACTTTTGCAGGGCAGAGTTAGTGGCTGCAGCCTCTTCTTTGGTGTAAAAGTGGTAATTCAGCAGAGCAGATAGATGCCACTGTATAAATTGTACTGGTTCTGTGTGTACAGTTCTGTGTGTTCTGGGTTGTATGGGGGAAGCAAACTTTCCTTGTCTCTACCGATAACTCCAGCAAGTTTATTTTTGACAATCATGCCCAACTTCCACGATTACAGTGAACAGTGTCTTTATGAAATATGACACCTCGTCTGTCAGTTTGTCATTTTATGACAATATTAATTAATATAAATATTAAATAATTTAAGCATGGTAAGATAAATGAGGATTATGAAATCATATTATATCAAGTAAAAATCTATATCATTTGATGGAAAGCGACAAGTCTTGTCAGATAGCCTCAGATTAATATTTGTCAACAAGGTTTATGTTGTTTGACATACTGCTCAAATAGAATATATAATTTTGTAACGTTAATAGTTTGGCTGTCTTAMAGTAACTTTGTTTCTGATGTAACAAAAGTTTAGTTGACTCAATTGCTGAAATGTCAAATGGTCCTGCTCTCTAAGCTCTTTACCATCTTATTTAAGACACTGCACATCCAGCTCTGGCAAGGCAATACTTGTATGCATCTTTATGGTGGAGTGAGATGGAGGGCACTTGCACTGTCTCTGTGCTTTCTCTACCTATATGAGCAGCATCTAATACAATACAGGAACTATAATAGTCCCTAGGGGAATGTAAAATGCAGTGTCCTTGCTAAGCCCAGGGGCAGAGGTGCCCAAAGGAAAGTGTGGATGACAGTTACATGTCATGGTGATCCCAGGTGTCCATTCCCTAAAACGGGTGGGAACCCACTGTCTGCTTGCTCCTGAAAAAGCGTGTTATATCTCTGATATGTTGTAAGATAGAGTAATTGAGTTCCAGTACCTCTGAGGGTTACTTCTGTGAAGGTATTTAGCCAAGTTGACTGTTTTGACTTGGTATTATCCCAGTGATTTTTAAGGCCTATTATGCAATGTCAGGCACATCATATGTTCAGTGCCACACTCCTGTAAGAATGAGGCTGGCCATGGGTTGTGACATTAAAATGACTTAAATGTTAGGGAATTAGTCAACAGCTGCTTTAAACGGTCTTGATACTGCACCTGGGTCTGTGCTTTCACTCCTCTGAACCCTCCAGGATGAAGACGCATCCTCGTTCTGAGCTCAAATCTTCTAAGGGCATGATTCAAGGCAATGTGTCTGGCTATGATGTTGTGCACATCGGGTGCACGACTCTCTCGGGCTCCAGTCCCTCTTAAGCACAAAAGAATCCTTTTCCTTGTGACAGRTTTCTCATTTCAGGTGCTTGCAGCATAACAACCCAGAATTTCTCCCTTGCCATCCTTTGAATCAATAACTTTAAAATAATATTGCTGTTCTTGTCTGAAAGTGGGTCTGATACTGCAATACAATGAAAGATGAATATCCAGAAGGAAAAAGGGGATAAGAGGGACCTAAGCATCACTGAAATTGTAACCTGGGCTTCTCTATGTTGCAATTTAAAAATGCAGGCAGATACAGGGCACAACATTTGCTGTATATAAAGTATTAATATTAAAAAAAAAWCTTGTACTATTACAGTTAAAGCATTTTCCTAACCTGTTTGCCAACCTTTCCTTTTTGAGTGATGTATTCATTTTGGGGCACTTTGTGCATATTCATTTTAACAACAATAACAAAGTACTCTAACCTGAGAGGATTCTAACCTCTTACCATCATAGGACTGAGATGCTGTGCTCTTAAAAATGGTAAGCAGTTTTAAAGGTGGTGGCCTCATTGTGAAGGCCATTTGCAAGATGGGGAAGGCAGTATCTCTGAGGCTGGGCTCTGTGGTGCATCAGCAAGGCTCTCAAACACCAATGTGTCTCATTCCYGCAGTAAAACTAGGAGGGAAATGGACTTATAGGTTCTGGCAGGGCTCATGGGGGTCAGTGTCCATCAGCAGTAGTGCTCTGAAATACATGTTTAACCCATGTGATGCATTCCCCAAATGAGACAACATTCCAAGATAAATTTTTCTCAATTTATGCTCTTAGTCATAAGCTGTGCATTGCAAGTGGGAGTTGTGCAGACAGGTACCACCTGCACAGTTGTGGAGCTGAGAGAAATACCAATGATCCTGCTCTGCATGGGGAGGTACTGAGGTGTTCCCTGCTCATCAGAATCCCTCCTGGCACCTCGCTGTTCCCTAGGCTCCCTTTATGGTCAGGTGGGAGACAGTGGGGTGAGGAATGACAAACTAGAGCCGCTCTGGTTGGGATTATAATAATATTCCTATATAAATTTTACCTAGAAAGAGGCCATAACTTCCATATCAAGTTCATTCTTGTAATATTCTTTGCTGCATTTCTTGATATTCAAAATTAGCTGTAAAACCACTCTTAGTTTTATGTAGTTATGTTGTATGGCTTTTATTTTTCCACTCTGTACTTGTAATCAYGTTTTTCCAACTGTACTTGTTTGTCACTTATGTAAATTCAGTTGGCATGCAGGTACCAGCACAGATTATCAGCTGTAACAAGGACCCTTGAGGTATTTTAAAAGCACTGCTTTTAAARCAGTAAATATGACCACATTGGATACTGCTGAGATTGGGGAAGTATTTTAATGAAATGAAAACTAATCAGCCTTTTCAGAGGTTGTAGGGTAGGGATGAAAATAGCAAGGGGTTGGGGGATAGTATTTCCCTCCTTTCCCCAAATGAATTTTTATTCTATTTGATGTCCTATTACATGCTTCTGTTTTTCACCTTTAAAATTTATTTAGATCCCTTTCAAGGGATTTATCTATTTTTAATCACTTTTTATAAAAATGAAAATCATTATTTAAAGTTAACTTCAAAATGCATAGTTTTATGAAATAACCTGTCACTCAACAGTTTCATCTTCTAACTTTTCCTCCAAGGAACTCTTCTTGTTAAAGCTCTTCACAAACTTGATACATTCTTCAGTAATGCCAGTCTGAAATTATACTTTCTTAAAATGAATGACCAAGCTGAAACTTTAATATATTGCTGAAGTGAAATTTTAAAACACTTCAAACTAGAAGAACTTCCTTATGAAGATGCGTAARAAGAAAAAAAGCTTGGTTGATAATTTGATTTCTGTAGATCCAGCAGTTGGTGGTAGATGTATTTGTGAAACCCACAACGTGACCCGAGAAGAGAGAAAGCCCCATGGTATCTTTTTTCCTCTAGTGAATGATTAAAGGCACATTAATATGCCTGCAGTATCAAGGGGAATAAAGGAACAGGGTACAGTACAAGTACCTGCTGTGGTGAAATAAAGGTTGCAGGAAAGATATATTTTTTTCTTAAGTCTTGCATTTGTGTATGAAGGTTTGGTAATAGCACATATAGGTGGGCAGCAATGCTGATGTCTAAATTCATGTGAAATAGGAACATTTCTAGTATGTCTAGTGACCACAGTATCTTCTCTTGAAAGTTTTTTCAATGTTTTTTTCTAGGAGGGAGATTTGGTTTTGTTTTGACTCTTTAACTTCATGCACATACATGTGCGCAAACACACAGCCGAAAAAGAAAAAAAAATCTTCACTGAAAGATGAGTATCATCTAATGGAAGTCAACGGAGCTTGCTTACATTAAATCAACACTTGGCCTTCATTTTATAATCTGAAGGTTTAGCTGGGATACTTGTAAAGCTATCATCTTGTGTGTGTGTGTGTAAATATGTATTGATGAGTAAGATTAGGAGAGACAACATGGTAAAAAATCTCAGTATTGTGTGGCCTGTCTTTATTAAGATGTCTATGAGAAAGTTGTCATACGATAAAGGATGGAGGCCGCCACAACAATGAATCAAACTGCTTTGAATCATCACATCTAGCCTTCGTGCCTGCAATATCCACGTTCTGTTCTGCCCTGGCTGGCAGCTCTGTTACTGGGATTTGAGGTAAAGCCACAGTTTCTAAACATGAACAGTGCTTTAGGTGGCAGAAGGTGTCTGTGGGTGGGAGGGATGGCAGAGGCACTTCTGTCAGCAGCATTTGCACTGGAGATTCTCCTATTTCAGACTTTCAACTGCTCTGATGCAACAGAGTTACACCTTCTGTATCATCAAGGAAGTCAGTGTCAGTCCTAAAATGTACCCTATTATGATAAGCAAACAAGTTATTGCAGTGTTGTGTTAGTTGAAAGCATATAGTCACCTGTCTCTAAAACATAGCCTTCAGTTTTAGCTCATTTCAGATTAATTGATTTAGCTCTGTAGTTTGCAGATCATTTAGGAGAAGAGAACAGCTTACAGCAATAGTGAAACTCAACACAGGTCTCCAAGTTGTTCTTATTAAATATGGTTAGGCCACAGGTTATATTGAGAGATGAGTTTATAATTGGCAAAGCTTACAGAAATCATGGAAACCTGTATGTGCACAAGCAAGACATGTGGTTTTAATCAGAAATCTTCAAGGAAGTAAATTATAGTAAGATGTGATATCTAAGGTAAAAAGAGCTGATGGCTACTAGGCTACTAACATTGAAACATGGGCCATGCCAGTGTACTGCATCTCATTAGAGGAGATATCACTTACAGGATTTTGGGGTAAAGTTATATCAAATTATATTTGGTCATGTTTTCCCTTAAGTGAAAGGGGGCAAGATTAGGGATGGGTGAGCCTCCAATAGTTTAGAGGTTTGGATCAGAAAACTTAATTCTAAAATGTCTTAATGCTTGCTTGAACTCTTTGATGCATCTTCTGCTCTGTCCAATTCTGTGCAATGCTTCCCACAAAGCAGTAGTCTGGCTCCTTTCTGATCATCCTGCCTAATACTCTCATTCGTCAGCTTCATTATTTCCATCTTATAGCAACTATTATCTGCCCACTTGGATTTCCAAGCCAGATTTTTCCTCAGGAGTGAACTCCTGAGGAGTTTGCTGCTTCCTTATACACTGCTTTTCTTTTGCTCATTCCTGCAAGTGGCTTCAAAGGCTCYGGTCTTCTCACCTGTCTTACTGGCAATTGCTGCACACAGAGGTGCTAGGGTTACTCAAGAATAAGGTGTATATGAAGGAAGAAATGTTGGATGGAAAATGTGTTGGATGGAAAATACTGGCTGCAAAATGATATCAAGTGATACTGAACTAATTGTGTGTGGCATGATGTAAATGGTTGTAAAATGGAAAGAGGGAATTCACACTGGGTTTAGAGATGCAGGAAAGAATGAAGGTACATGTGGGCAGAACCAGCAGGAAGACATTGGCAAGGCAGGGGCTATGCAACAGTACTGTACGTGTCAACAGCAACAAACACTTGCTCTGCATGACCTGGAAGTGGATTAATTCACGATACTCCTTGTAGTGTAATATGCAGACTATACTAAACACTTTTCTCAGTCTTTCTGACTTAAGTTAATAGAAATGTTAGTTCTGGTAAAAACAAGCAACTTGTTGCAGATTCTGTGGTGAAAATGCTGTTAGTGCAGAGGATAGATCTGACTTTCAAATCAAGAAGTTCTCAAATGACACCATAATCACAGCTCTTTACACAGGGTGCAATTAGTTATTGCTGGTCTAAAATTTTTCTTGGTCAGCCTTGACTGCTTGATTACAGCCAGTCTGTGATGGTGACATTGCAGCCCTCTGTTGTGGTATGGTACAGCTGGACATACAGCTAAGGAAGGATCCCTTTGTGTGTAGGAATTTTTTTGCTCATTAGCTTCTATTTTGCTTTAATAAAGAAGCAGGGGCTTTGATCCACGTGCTTGAGGAGTAGATGTTGCATTTCACTGCCCTTCAAGGATGGCTCAGCTGAAGTCCAAGCTGGACTGCCTAGCTAGTAAAGCTACTAAACCTACTGCTGTGGTTGTGGTGCCATGTCCTGTAGTACCCACAGGAGAAGAGCTGGGCTTGTAAAAGGGAGTCTCAGATTGCAAGCTAAGGACATCTGACTTCCCCTCCCAAATATCCAGTCTGATTCCCCTCCTACCCCATGGCATTCCTCAGTTCAAAGCCAAGCTGAAGTACATGGATACTTTGGTAAATCTAAGCACTTGAGATGGGTATCAAAGTCCTCTTGCATTCTGTTTTTATTTCTGTCATGAGCAGAAGATGATTGCTACATGACAGGTAGGCTCACTAGGAGAAACACAATAAGAAATATTAAAGCAAAGTTTTTGATTGTCTGTCAGCATGTCCCCTTAGGAAAAACCACCACGTAATAGCTGACACTGGTCCGGGCTCCACACGCTTACACCATTTGATTTGATATGAAACACAGTGAGTTGCAACTGGCAGATATTACTGTAATATTGAAGTATTTTACAGAGTAATGGTACATACAGACAGCAGGGCAGATTCCTAACAGCTTCTGTGTACTTTCAGTTCAGCAGTACAATTGTATATACACTGAAGTGCTCTCTGCATTTAATTGACAAGATCTCTACAGTAATATAGCACATTACTTACTGCTCAGCTATACTAGCAGCAGAAATATGAATGCAAATTAGATGAGTGCAAATTAGTTATAAGTCATATCAAAATCATCAGAAGTGTGTGAAATAAAAAAACTGAAATTTCAGGACAAGATGTGCCATGTACATCTTCTGATCAGTCTGTGAAGGTATTTCTGCACATAGCTGAGGCCATGGCAGTTCAGTGTTTCTGCTTTCTGCTTTAGAAAAAAAGCAGAGATTGCAAAGCCAAAGAACAATCAAAGTACAGAGAGCAATGAAGTTTAAAAAGCTTTGTATTGATTTAAGAAATGGTTCTTAGTACACCTTAATCCTTACTGTAAATTGTCATCTTGGACTTGTGTATATACATTTTTTTAATCTGGAGTGCAACTGAATTGCTCCCTAATGATGATCAGGCATAAAGTCCTGGCTGTCTTAGTATTTTAACAGAGTATTTGGCATCCACCAACTCCAATTTAAGAATTTCAATTACAGAAAATTTTGAGAAGTTGACTAGTTGAAGTCATTTGGAATATTTGAGAAAGCTACTTATAAATGTGATGAAGCATTGTGAAGTTTAAGAAACTTTTCTTATTTAATTATACTTAAAGCCCCGGGCAATGTATGTCACCTCTCAGAGCAGTCAGCATCACACCCCAGCAAGCAGGCTTTGCTATGTAGGAAATGTTCTCTCATGATTAGTCAAGTATTGTGCCTTTCAAAGGTCAGACTTCCAATGGAGCTTATTTTTTTGCTGCTGTTTGAAAATAGAAATAAAATACGCTCCCAATTACTATTCAACATTTAATCAGACTTTATTCTCAGCATTCATGCAATGTTTGTTTTGGTAAGCTACTTGCCAGCTCTGAAAACCAGCAAAACCTGTGAGAAGGGAAAAAGGAGAAGGATCCCAGAGGCTATAAAAAGGTCAATAATACTACTTTTTATCTTAAGAGGTAGCAGGAGCTGCACAGCTTTGGCTCCTCTAGAGAAGTAGATGAGGAAGAAGTAAAGAAATCTACTTTTGKGATTCCATAGGCCTCAATTTTGAATCTTTCACAGACTCAAAGGAATACTTGATGAATGATGTGACAAAGTATGTTTGCTCACACAGATGGGATGAAATAATAGCTGTAGCTTCTCTCCTTCATGGAGGTGTTTGAGGCACCCCTGATATGCACTACTTCCTAATCTAGCATCCAGTGAGTGGTATTAAACACCATGACAAGCAACTTGGAAGGTGCTGAGGAAACTCTGCTATTAGTAGCTAACTAGAGCTGTGGTGAGCYGTGGGGCTTCGGGCTGACTATTGCACAGGAGATTCAGATGCTAGGAAAGTTTTTTTTCCTTGACTGCAGGAAGGGAAGAATGCTGAATTCTACAGAGAACTCCTGTGCACACACAAAGATGCATCAAAGTAACGTTTTGAAATATTTCAGTTTATCATTTCAATTTTTTATTAAAATGAGTTGAAATACCTCTTCAAAAATTGCTTTAGTGGTCCATCAAATTTAGATGGAATCAATATATAGCTATGAAATGTTTAATTTTAATCAAGTCATCTTTTTTGATGGAAAACTGTTTTAGTGGAAAAATTTCTGCAATCTTTAGAAAAATCTCTGGACAACTTTGTAGTCCAATAGCTCAGCAAGAGATTCTATCCTGCCATTTTTTATTCTTTTGATGAAAGTTTCCACCTCCTATGGTTTTCAGTTTATTCTTCTACTTCTATRGTGTATCTGGTCAATAGATGAACTGTTCTTTCTAAACACAAGATACTATTCTAAAGAGGGAAATCTCTGGGTATCTGTTTCAATTGTGCATGRAGTCCCTTAGGGCTAGCACCTTTCTTTGTTATCCTGGGAGAAAGCAAGTTCTAAGGGGCCTAACGTTCATCAAAAGGAAGTCTATAAATCACGTGGGGAAGTATTTGTAGGGAGAGTATAGGTTCAGTCCCATCTTCATTGAACAGAACCAGATTCCCCAGACATTGCTGAACAATCATAGCTAGTGAGTATTGTTGAGCTTCAATATACAGGATCACCCTTTGGAAATAAATAGTTTTTCTCCTTTTTATGGTCTAATAAAACCTTGAATAAATAAAGCAAGCTGATTTGGTCTCAGAAGGTGAGGAAGAAAAGGAACTAATAAAATGGTCAGGTAAATAGTTCATAATGATTTATTTACTTACCTTTGAAGCTTTTATAAATGTGAACAGTGTTATTTCAGGGTTCACACCATCTACAAGGTCTAGTTAGAGCTGACCCTATATAGAAAATAGTTTAATCAGAATTTTTATACAGGTTCATCAAGTACCTTTTCAACTTTTTCAAGTTGGAAAAAATGGTTGACCTGCTTATAAATACAGTGAAACAAATTCAGAGAATGTTTTGTCATTAATTGGTAATCTAATTGATTAAGCTCCATGTCGGGGAAAGTTTTGTTTTAATGTGTCATTTCTGTTGAATTATCTCTTCTAGACATTCTTAAATTAATACTTTGTCACTAATTGTCACTAAATTTCAACAAAAGTGAATCTTCTGCTGTATGTGAAAATCAAACTGATTTTAGAATTGGCTTTTCTTTCTGAAAAACTGGCAGAAATTGTAGAAACCTTAAATATCAAGTTATTTTTCTATGACTAGCAGAGTCGAGCACCATTAAGACGTGTCACTTGTGAATATCCCAAGGTCTAGTCTTGGTTCTGTTTGGTTCTGATCAGGGTCTTCAGAACCCATCTGCTCTCTTTGAGTTTCTGTGGGTAATCAGCTATTGCAGAAAGAGGAAGGATGGAGGCAAGAACCTGTCTCTACAGCCATGTGTAGGTGCTCCTCTGTGATGTGCAGCATAATCCTTTGGGTGCAGTGAATGCTTGTACTGAGAAGATGGTTCCTCTCAACAAGGCAAACCTACTCGGTTACAAGGCTCCTTCCTTCTAGGAAAGGCAGAAGTGCTAGGTTCATAAATGGACATTCTGTCATTGGTAACTTTTTTGAACATTAGAGCTGTGAAGTGAGGTTGCCAAGGCATCAGTGTTGTACAACCCAATCAGGAGGGCTACTTGAGTCATCTTTTCCATATCTTGGGGAAGTAGGAGCAGCTGGAAAGCCTTGAGACCAGTGGGGGATGTCACATACTGTCAAGTCTTACCAGCCTCTAAGTATGCTGAAGAGAGAAAATTAAATTGTTACCAGTAAACACAGCCCACCAAAGGAGAGTTTACTGTCGGCTCTTGGGCTACAGGCTGTCTACCAAATGAGCTGGACAACATGAATCTCTCAGAGGTTTCCTCTTGCCACTCCTCACTCACCTGTAGTCCATGCAGTTGGGTAAAGAGAGCTTTAGCTCCTGAGTAAATCACTAGATGTCTGGAAGAGTTTCCTATGTAATGGCACAAAGGAAAGATGGCAGGTGCTCTGGGACTGGAGCAGAAAATGAGGGAGCTTATGTGTTCAGGATACTAAGTTTTGTGAAGTAAACGGCACCAAGAGAGTAGCCTATCACCTCAGAACTGTTCCTGTTGCCAGTGTCAAGTGCAGAAAGGAGAAGCAAAAGGGTAGTCACTAGTGCATGGGGCCAGGCTGAAGGGTACTGAGTGACAACAGCTGCAGGGAAATAACCTAGAGGTTCTGTGCTGTATGTGCAAGTTGTGATGTCCACAGGGGTGATGAGTCTGGATGTAGTTGAACTACATTTCCTCAAGTTAGTTATTCACCCTGGGTTATTTATTTGACTGAGTAGTGATTTGACTGAGTAGKAGCAAGAGTAGTGATTGCTTTTTTAAAGCTGTATGTACTCCTGATTTGCTCAAAGGGAAGTAAAAGCTTGGATAAGSAGGAGAAATTTTTAATATTGGATTCCCAGTTACATAAAGTACTTGCTATATGTACATCTTATGATTTGCTATTTGGTTTGACAATCTACACAATGAGCATCTTCATACTGGTCTTGTTGTACTGCTCACCATCAAACTTAAATGCTCTCTATAACTTTAGTACACTTGAAAATATAGTGAATGTAATATGAAATAGCTTATTTTTTGGTGGAGAATTATAAAAGAAATCTACTTAGGCTTGACTTCATCACAGCTGCACATACATGCACTGCTGCCTACATAAATACTAGTCTGGCTTGTACTTTAGTGATATGAACTGTAAAGCTGGAACCACTTTCAGGTTGTACTGACAGTAATGTGAGATGTCTCTGTAGAATGCATTAAAGACCCTCACAGCTGGTTTTATGCATTCGCTTCACTTCCCTCTGTCCTTCCTGGGCATTCTCTAATTATTCTTGAATTATCATGTTTAACCTCGACAAKCTGCTCTTGCAGATTCAGCAGGTTTCCTATGTTGTGTAGTTCAGCTGTATCACTCAGGAAAGAAAAATACTCCTTTCTTTCCTTTATGAAGTGAGGATGTGCATCTTGCTGATAGGAACTCACACATGACATAGATTCTCTTCTTTTGTACTCTAGTATCTAGCAATCCTCTATCCCTGGGAGCAGTGTGGTAAAACTGAACAAAGGATTTGGGAAATTGTAAACATGTTTTTTAATTTCCACTTGTACCCCCAAATCTCCACAGTCCTCAAGTAGAGTCTGGATCTTCTGGGCAAAGAATTTCCAGGGTTGTTTGTAATTCTTAACCTTTGAGAGATTGGCTTCAGGTTGCCATATACTTTATACTAGGTAGGAAGAGACAGACTTTGCCTTGAAGGAAAAATAAAATCAATGAAACTTTCTTTAAAGTGCCCTTCTGACTATAGCTATAGTAATAATAAGCTCAGAGTACTAAATCTCTTTGATATGAGGAACAACTATTAATAGGATACTAGCATTAGTAGATGTTTTATTTGGTATGCTGCTATCAGCTAGGAAATCATTGATTTTCCTTCTATTCCTTTTTTTATGGGGAGTGGGGGTGTCATTGCCACATAGGTTTTATTTCTAGTTTGATTTATTTTGGATGCACTTGTTAGTATTATTTTGTAGAAAAAATCCTTGCATCTGAGGCCTCTGTTACATTCCTGTTGGGCCTGCTGTCTAGAAGATGGTGGGCACTGTTTGAGTCTCTCAGTGATCTGTAAGGCAAATATTGCAGCCTACCTCATACATCCAGGGAAATGAACACATAAGATGAGAAAAATGGCTTCAGATTTCCTTGTTTTCACACCAGCCTGTGGCCATTAATCTTCACCTCCAGCTAGCTTGGTGTGTATTATTCCTTTGTACATGCCAGCCTGGGGACAGAGGAGACCAAATTCTATTTTAAAAACAGATGGCCCAAACCATATATTCAATAAAACATTAGACAGAAATCAGTATGAATCTACCATYCCAACAGCTTTACCTTTTGACTATCCCTGGAACTCTCTCTCTGGGGTATATTGCTTTACATATACTTTATAGCATGGTCTCTGGCTGGACCTTGCTGTCCTGCCCCACCTCCCAGTCCAAAACACCTCAAGGAGAGGGGACTTGGAACCGTTATTGAGCTCCTGTGTCTGTAACCTTGAGCTGTCCCCTTCCGAAGGGATCACATTTGAGACTGGTTGTGTGGCCAAGTTCTGTAGATTTAGAGTCTCTGTTTAAAAAAAAAAAAAAAAAAAGCTAGTTCCCTCTTACTTTAATTTACTCTGATTTCTTGTCTAGCCACCTCTTTTTCAAACCCTTTTGCTTTTGGACATATTCAGGTATTATGTCTGTCAGAAGGTTGAAGTGTGAGTATGTCTGTGTGCTGCAGTGGGGAAGTAAGGAGGATGGTCTAGGGGAAACTGAAGRGTGAAACGCTTGCTAACAGGCAGACACTTGGCAGCTCTGTAGCCAGAAACATCCGTCTGGAAGTGAGCAAAACAGCATGTCTGAGCACAGAAAGTGAAAAGCTGAAAAAGAGACCCAGTCATGACAGCAAAGAGAAGAACTGGAAACAACAGAGCTAATTTAATTTTATATTTACAAAGCTTGTTTTGAGCTAGAAAATGTAATTTCTTCCTTACTGCTTTTGTCCTTCATTCAGCAAATATTTTGTCTGGCTGCCTTGTTTGCTTCTGTCTCTTGAGCAAGCAGAAGCAATGCCATGTGCTCTGGAAAMAGCCTTGGACAGATTTCATGAATGCATCAGCTGACACTTAAAGCTGCAAGCCCTGGTTTGGGGAGCTAACACCCAAAGGCAGCTAACACRTGTTCCCTTTCTGGCTCTTACAGTGGCTTTTGCAGGTAGCCATAGGGACTAATGAACACAGGTCTGCTTCATGATTAGGTGGCTGAAAAGGATAGGCTTGCCTTGATTTCCCATGTGATTGTCTATATCTCCTATGATGCTCCTGCCCAGCTCAAATCCCTCTTGAAACTTATCAAAGTGAGGCTATTCCGAGCAGCTTGTGTCACTCATCTGGGCTTATATCTTGGGGTTAGTGCATGGCAATAGGAGCTGGAAGGGTCTTTCTGTACTGAACAGAAGGAAAGATCTCTTTAGGAGAGATATGGAGAGCCAAAAGTTGGTTTTTAGAGAGCAAGACAAAAAAGACTCATTCTATTACATAGTTCAAAAACTATTTTTTAGGAACTGGATGGTAAAGCATGAAACTGTCCTTTAAAATGCAGTGATACCAAAGGAAGCATCTGAAAATGGAATTAGAGCAGGTAGTGTTTTAACAAATTAAAGTCTGTATCATACTTAAAATAAGGACTTTCAATTTCTGTACTAGTAARTACAATTAAAGCAGAGAATTAGGGTTGCAGTGCACTGAATGATAAGGGGTAAGGTTTTTATAGCTGAAATTCTCAGTAATTCATGAAAGYTATATTTTTCTGATGAAGATTGGAGTTCCCCTAAAATTTTCATTTACATTTAGAAAAACTGATAAATGATTCAAACAATTTCAACTTGTCAAAGTCAGCTAAAACTGTTTTTGGTCAGTTTGACACAGATATGTCAACTGGAACTGCCGGAGTGCCTTGGGTGAGTAGAAGTGCAGGACTTTAATGTTTCCATTTTTGTATATTGATATTTGGGGCATCATCCTGAGATAGGAAAATGGAGTCGCAAGGCAATAGTGTGTTAACGATGTCATAGCACTTCAGACTGACAGATTTGCACTGAAATGACCTCATTTCACTGAGCTTTATTAGATCAGAACAYTTCAATGCTGGAATGTCGCTTCTTCTAAGGCATGAAGATGATCAAATAAAATGTTTTTATGCTTTTTGTCTCATGTCCCCAACGAATATATACACATTTAGGTAGCCTTTTGTTGTGATTCACGGAGAAAAGCCAGAGTGTGGGGCAGACATTCTAAYTTTTATTTTCTTTGACCAGCTTCAGTCAAGTTTTGGTTCTTGCTAAATAATACAGAGAATAAATATTGGCATTTCTTTATSATACAGGCACTGGGTGGAGTGACCTTGGGGTTTTGCTTTTTGTTGTTTGGATTTTTTTTAGTTACCTTAATATGGATGATAATACTTAAAGTTTCTAGCTAATTAACTGTGAATTTTATGTGGACTGGAACAAAGCTTATGGAGATACTACTCCAGAGAAGCTAAGGCTGTTGTATGTCACTTCTTTAGACCACCAATCAATATATTTTGAAAGTATCCATTCTACAATGGGTACTCATTGCTCCACCCCTAACCTGATTGCTATATTCAGCCTGCAGCTAATTTTACCCTTAAAGCCAGGCATTTTGAAGAAGTGGAAGTGATAACAATCTCAAATGTTATTAAAAGTGAATATCTATTAATATTTTAAGTAACTTGAATATATTACAAGTTCTGAAGAATTAAAATTAGTTGTAAAGGCTCTATAGATCAAATTAATTTCTTGAGTAGAGTGAGAATCATCCTTTTCAGGATAAGAAGCTACTGGAAAATCTCCTTGATACTTTCCTAATTCTCCTCAATACTTCTCTTATTCTTCTCTTCACTAAAGGAGATTTATCTTTTATTTAAATAGCACTAGATACATTTCACATAGAAAACTAACTTCAAAAGTACCCAGCTTTCTTCTTACTATCAATTATTAGAGCCCTCCAGGTGTTTAGTCTTCTACTTTCTTCCAAAGAGCACTTACTTGAGTTTTTGACAGATTTAAGAACAGACTGGAGAGCCAGGAAATTCACCTTGCACCTCAAGGTTCATCTCTGATTTGGAAGGCTGATTTTGAACTGTCCTCTTCCTCAAAAGCCTATAATTACTATATGTCCTCATTATAGACTAGATTTATTCAAGACTGTAAAGATCTCAACAAGAAGCATCCCTGAGTTATTTGCCCTGAAATTATACCACAATGTACAGGAATGCTGAGGGACAAACCCAGGTGGCTTTTGAGAGATGAGCACTCCACAGAGCTGCAGACACTCAACACCTCTGGAAATCAATTTGGATTCTCATTCTTTTCTAGTCTATTTTTTTCCCTAAGATTTATTTCAGTTGAATGGCTGCCAGTGCTCTCCTTATTACTCTGTCTTGGCGCCCACAGCTGCTTTAGCCAACCAGCCCTGTCTAACTCTGTCTTTAGCATGTTTTGAAGTTGTTTTGGCTCAATGAGGACCTAGTGATTATAGAAAAAGCCTCTTTCTCTCCAAACTATTGCCAGGTTTTAAATTTTCTACCACTGGATTCTGATCAGAAAAGAAGGAAAAAATAAAATAAACCTCCCCAAGCCCCCCAAAGCCTTTTTCCAGGCATGTTTCACTTCCACCCTGGTGACAGGCTATCTATGAAGATCAGATCATCTCTGAGATGCTCCAGCTTCACAATGTATGCCAGCAGGATCTGCAGAGCCCTGGCAGAAGCATGTTAATGTCTTTGGGGTAGTTACTTTATGTTCATTTAAAATGCAATTAGACAGAACAAATACTGTGAGGAAATGGACAAGGTTTTACATTTGCATACAAAAATGAGGGGGAAGATCTTTCCATCACGTTATAAATTTTATATAAACATTTTGTAAGGGAAGTAATGTGTGGTGATAATATAGGCTGCTATAATGAAATAACTGGTATGACCGTATTGTTGTCTGCAGGGTTGAAAGTTGTTCCCAGAGAAGAATGAATATTTTATGGAAGTGTTTATCCCTGTAATTATATACTGGAATTGGGAGACGCTTCCTGCCCGGTTGTTTTGTTCTACAAAAATCAAACTGAAACTCTGGAAACAAACTTATGTGAGAAGGAGCAGAGGGTTGGAGGCCGCAGCGGTGGCGCGCAGGAGCGTACATGCTGCTATGCCTGAAGTGCTGGGCAAAGCTTGAGAAATTTCCTGCATTCTTTACCTAAAAGAAAGGCTTTTATATGTCTGTGATTTGTGCTGAGTCCTACTTTCAAGAAAAAAACAAAGTCTGGTAAAGTAAGGTATAGGACTCYTCCTTGAGAAGAAATCAGAAATGAGGAACAAACCTATGCTTTTGTACTCCTGGTGCTTGTATTTAAGAGTAACAATGTATTCCTTAAGAATGCTGTTTCTTAAGAATTTCTTCCATGATGCTAGACTCCGAACTGGGCTAAACCTCAGCAGCCATTGAGACAAATGTCAGAGCTCCCAGTTAGATCCTCAATGGGCTTGAATTAGACTTTTTCTGCATAAGGTCACAGAAGTGAAGTTGTAATAGGAGGTAAAATATTACCAGGAGCATCTTCTGTGCCAGTATCCCTTACATAGCTCTTTAAGTAAGCCAAGAGTTTAATTCTAATCCAGAGTACAGGGATGAATTCCCATTTCAATGAACTTTACCGGATGAATGCAAAAGCAAAGGCTTAGCTTTTGGCAGGCTACCGCCCATATTTTTTCTGCCTAACATTAATGAGTTTGATATTAGCATAATGTAACTACTACATTTCATCTCTAACCTGAATAATTAGAGGAAGAGGTGGGGAGGAAAAAAAAAAAGCTAGAGGCAGAATGAGGGAAGGGGAAAATGGCTTGAAATACCATCTGCCCTGATTTGAGCTCTCAGGTACTAATCTTTCTTGGCAAGCTGAGTACACTGGATTTATTTGCACTTCTGGATGCATAGTGCAGAGCACAGGAAGGATTGCGGAGGGGACACATGAATTCCTGCCTGGCTCTGCACAGTAGGCCAGACGGGTCAGTGCTGCGGGTCCTTATGCCCCACAAATCCACATAAAAGGAGACACGGGGGAGGGCTTCCTTTCTAAATAGCCGAGAAATATTAATAGCAGGAGGGCTTGAAAACACTGTGTGCCTATAGGAGCAATGAAGAAAATTAAATGACTGAATCATTCATGCTGTCTCTGGTGTTGGAAGGCYGTGGGGCTGAATAAGATATCTGAGTAACTGTGGTTCTCAGAGTGTGATCTGCAGAGATCACTGAYGTGCAGGTTCCAACCATAATGATTCTATGTTTCTAGGTGTGAAATACACCCAGTAGCCCCTCAGATCCCTCTTCATTAGCCCCTCAGAAGCAGGTGATCGTTGCAAGTGGCCTTAATTAGGATTCTGTTCTTGTCCAGCAAGCAGTGGCTAAGGTACAGTTATGGGGTCATCGTGGAAAAGCAATCCATTATTTTGAGCAGTGCAACAATTTAAAGGCCAGCTTGCACATTAACTATTTTAATTGTCAATGACAACAGCACTGTGGTATAGCATTAAAGGTGTTCTAAAGTTAGCCGTTTGCTGACACTGCATGACAGTTTTGCAGACCATAACATTTTCCTAAATGCTGTTAGGCAGGCACATATATATATATACACAACCATTTTCTTTCTGTGCAATTTATTTTACTATGAGGTGGTCCAGGAGAAGTCCAGGCTGAATCTACCCACACATACTGTTTTTCATGTAGGAGGAATAAAAAATTAAGTTCTGAATGCAATAGATGAGGGAGTTTTTTTAAAAAAAATCTAATTTTACTAATTATTTGAGAATTTTTTTGTTGGAAATGGATAAGCTAGGATGCATAAAATCCAATGGGACCTGCTATGTCTCTATTTTCTGAGCAGGTTCTTGTCCTGTAAGCAATCCTATATTTGGTGCCACTTTCCTTAGAGGCCTTTGGCCTTTAACCTGATTTTTTTGATAAACCCTTATTCCTTAAAGGTTTCAAGAGTTTGTCAAGGTGGTTCTTGCTTGTTTTCCTGCCCTCAGGCAACAATCTGCTTCTGACTCAGTATCTTCCTACATCACTGACTGGGGCAGCAGTAAGGTATCTAGTTTTCTTAACATGCAGCGTGAACAGGTTTTTCCTCTGTGGCTCTTAACAATTCTGTCCTCCAACATAACCCTTCTCCTTCCCATAGGCTTCTCTCAACCTCTTTCCTCTTGCAAATCTATAGTTATATTTCTTGAGCTTTAAACATCTCTACAAGGTCAAAGAGGCCAGTTGGTGTCTGCCTGGGCTGCTGGCTGCCTCTGCAGTCAAATCTGCTATTGTCACCACACAACCTATAAACAACCTCCTACTTTTTTAATAAGTGATAGTATTTGAATTATGAGTAAGTTATGTAGTTATTCAGTCTTGGTAAGTCTATGGAAGAGATTTTTTTAAGACATAAACAAGACTTATGCATCTAAATCCCTTTGGCTTCCAGTGGGAATAGTGGGTGCCAGCAGCAGTTTATGCCCTTGACAGTCTTCCCTTAGTTCTGAAACAAAGATGGCACAAATAAAAGGCTCTTTCATTTCAGGGGTATTTGTGGAGATCATAAATTAAAGCTTAGGTAGATAAACAATTTAAATCCTTATGCTTTGTCGTGCAGCTATGCCCCAGAGAGCACTATGCACTCAGCCCCCGAGTGTGCTTAATGCAACAGGAGTTGGGGCCTTGGCTGATTTACTGCCAGATGTGCCAGGCCCTCGAGAATACCCTAATGTGGGGAGAGGGGGCAGAGTGAGGAGGCTGYGGAGGTAGGACAGGGAGAACTGGCAGGGGACTCGGAGGTGGCAGGTGTCCAGTGTCAGGAAATGGAATATTTATTGAGAAACCAGATGGAGCGAGGATCTCTGTTCCTATCTTGCTTCTCTCTTAATTTGGGGAAGTCTCTCTCTACATTTGTGTGACATGAAATTTGGCAGTTGTGGTGACTACTGTGTGATGAGACTGCTAAAAATATCAAACTTCCAGCACATGAAAAAGCAATAGGATATGAGCTACCTAATCAGTTTTCTACACCTCTCACCACYACAGATCCAAGTACTTAACTGTATACTATTCATTAAGCAAAATCCCACTGCTGAATTCTGTTTACTGGGTAAAGAGATTTTTTTATGTGTGTGTCACCATTCCAATTAATTGGTGCTTCCTGTGCACATGGAAAGAAYCAGTAAGCTCTGATTTGTCTCTGAGTTCCTCTCTGCTGCAAATAAAGCAGCSGAGTGGGATTGGGCAGGGCTGACTACTATTCCTTAAAACTGCATTTGGGTCATGAGCTCTTGAGGCTTAAGGATTTTTAGGGAGTCTGGCATGTGTCACATGTGTCACATCACATAACATAAGTATGACTCATGTAATCCAGTTTGATGCATTGCTATTAGAATACACTGAAGGCTTTTTTGTGCAGTGAAATACCCCTTGTGAAGTGTTTTCCCCTGCTTTTTTCATGTCCCTGGTGGGAATGTTTGCAGGAGCGCTACCATTGCTGTCATTTAGCCTCAGACAAGGGAGTCTCAAGAGCCTCTTCAGAATTCCTTGATGTGGCTGAGGATGGCATGGTTAAAATGTCCACTGAAAGCAATGTGAAAGTGGCAAGTTTTCACCCTCAGGAAGACCAAAAAAGAAGGCTATTTTAAAGGAGACAGAACCTCTTAAATCCCTCTGGTAAACAGCAGGAGTTGCAGTCTGTCAGCTTCTCGAAGTCTCTAAAATCTGCTGAACCATTTGGCACTACCCCTGAGTTGGAAATGTTTTTCTTCATATGATAATATGGAGAGATTTCGGTTTGTTTTTTCTTATGTTGTTGCTGAACATCCAGGAGACATCTCACAGCAGTAAGAAAATGACCTGTACAGATATTTTCCAGTTTTCTTGCCAGGTAAACAGTGTTCTGGCTCACAGGAGATAAATAGGAAGATAAGGGAGGCATTTCAGAGATCAGGTCATTGCCATGTCTTGAGTGGTGACTTAAATTTAAAAAGAAAAAAGTCCTGCATRAACTTTGGGAACAATAGACAGATTACTATTTCCTTACCCCTTTTGGTGGGAGCAGAGTCCCTGAGATTGACTTGATATTGCTGGTTGCACAGCAGTGTTGTATAACATAAATAACTCGCTAGTACAGCTTGTACATTCCAAGGAGAGGCATTTAATTGTTGGGAGGCTACTAGGAAGTCAACTCTGCCCCGATTTCCGCCGTGATTCAATAGGCTATTTTCCAGAGATGTCTGGAGCCAGAAAGCAGCCAGTCTGATAGGGCCGTTGAGAATATTCCCATGATTATAAAACCACAGAGGGACCATTTGTTTTGGGAGGTGCRCTGACAACTACTGACAAAACAGTTTATGCGTTATCACGCTGATATTGTGCTCTTGAATAAAGAGCTGATAATGCCTGGGCACATAGGGCTACTTTCTGCTGGCAGCTGTAAAGGGAACTGCTCCTGCTGGCTTCAAATAGCTGTGTGCACAGAGCTCGCGCGCAGGAGAAACTCAACATTTTTCTATGAGCTGTACTCCATTATTAATTCTCTCCGCACCCTCCACATTTCAAAACTCACCCCTGTAAAATGTTAACTTCAAGCTGGGCTGTAGCCTTGTTAGGTACCTCAAAAGAAGGGTATGATGTAAAGAGMTTTGGTTTCTGGACTGTTAAGAGATCTATCTGCAGGAGGAAGGAGAACTCTACCTGTACTTTTCCTGGCACATGACTTCCTCTTGCCCATACTCCTTGTGTCCTCACTCCAGAAGTGCTCAGTGCGCTGTTGTGCCCTTCTCCCAAATGTCTATAACACGGGATGTATCTGGGCCCCTGCTGCCACWTGTTCTCCAGCAAAGGAAGTTCATACAGTTCTATAAATATCTGGGACAGTCATTACTTCTCTTTCCCCCAGTGTTTATTTCATTGGTCTGTAATGCTTGCAGCATTATTCCTATCAAAGACCTTTGAGATATGAATACCAAGTCCAGAGTGAATTTCTACTGCAGTCATTGCTATGGAGGCATCTGGGTATGGATAGATCCGACTCAAGTGCAGGGGGCTTATGCTGCCTGTCTGGGTAGCTCTGCTAACTGCTTGTAAAATGTTCCTTTTTCAGAGTGATGGTAACAGAATGATGTTCAGTAGATAATATATTTTTCTTGGGAAAGTATTATTATATATTGAATTAATGCCTGATCTGTCTTATGTTTAAGTTCCTTTGTGCCCTAGCAAACTATTGTGCATCTGCTGTGCATCATGGTTCAGAAAGCCTGTAAATAGATATTTCATCTAGAAAATAGCAATCTATAATTTTTGCAGTAATGCAGAACAGGAAGAACTGGAACACTGAGTTGGTTATTTTGGAGAGAAACTTTCTTGCAGTAGCACAGATCAGCAGTATTTAGGTAGCTGGAATATGAATTACTGCTACTAAAATAACTTGAGCTATTGGCAACAAATGGATTTATAATGAATTTCAAGTCCTGTTGAGGACCTATGCCCAATTCCCACTTGAAAGTAGTGGTTGTGGAAAGAAAATGAAGATTTAGGTCAGTGATGTCTTGTGCTGTACTGAACAAAGAGCAAAGAAAAAGTCCTGRGCCAGTTGAAGCAAATGATAATTCTAATTGACTTGCTGGCAATGGTATTTCATCCACTGTGTTTAATAATTCCTTGTCTTCCATACCTTCCAGCAAATCTCTGCAGCAAAATTTTTGGTTGCTTCACACTCAGATTTTAACTGGAAGAATTTGATCGGTGGTAGTATTAGCTCCAAGAACTGTTGATAGGAGTTTAACTGCCTGCCTACTGCCTCTGCCAAGTACTTCTTACAGCAGAGAAGCTGATTCTGCTCTCACTGAAACTCATAGAAACTGGAGCAGTTTTAGTGAAATCACTTTACTGTCTATTGCAAAGATCAGCAGCAGAGCAACAGTGGCTTTTAAAAAGACTGCTGATGAATGGGCAACACAAGGCTGCATGTTGTGACAGTCCTGAAGAACGAGGCAAGTGATGGTTGCTCTCCAGCGCTCTCAGCTGGGCTGCTACGGTAGGAAGCAGCTCTCGTGCCTCTTACGGGAGCAGAAGAAAGTTGCTGCCCTCTCTGCACAGAGGAACTGAGATCCTGAAGCAACTGTTCTACTACATACACATGTATGGTGTTTGTAAGCTTTGATTTAGAAGTACATGCCCACACAAATGTGTGCATGCTCACACCTGAAGCATGTGTGTTTGGACAAGACAAGAATTTTAGATGCGCATCGATGTTCTCTGCACATTTGGTGCAGCTCTAAGCGACAGGGATGTGCAAGCTTTAACATAGCAATATTACTGTCTTGCTGAGGAGGTTTCAGGATATTCAGTGTGTTCTGGTTAATCTCCCTCACTACAGCTTTTTCTTCCTTTGTGATCTGTGAACAGAAAGGACAGCATGTTCTCTCTCCTATCTGTTGTATCTATGGGTGCCCTCAGACATACAAGYGCACAGATTTCTCTTTCTCTGAGTCATGGAGAGCTGTCATGTATTCTACAATTATAATGCTTCACTTTTAAATTACTGGATGTCACTTCAACAAAGTCTTCCAGTGTGTGTCTTTTCAGAAGAGCTGTAATGCCTTAGATGTGTCAAAAACAAATAAGTTGGCATTTATGACTTTTGTTTTTAGAGAGAARTGTATTTGTTAGTTGAGACATGTTTTTGATCTTTTTTCATGAAAATACAAAACTTGTAAAGAGAAAAAAAATTTTAAAAATTGCCTCAAACCATCCCTCATGGCTAGTCTTTCAAATTCTTCTACTTAAGAGGTTCATTTTTACTAAACAAACACAAAAGGACACATTAAAGAGATATGAAGTTGAGTACTAAAATTATTTCCTTGAAAGCTAAAATTAGTTCTGTTCATGATTTAACAAGCTTCAACCTAAAGAGGTATCCATCTGTTTGAACCCAGTTTATTCTACAGTAACTGTACAGGGTTAATGCATATTTACACTCAAAGAAATGGCAACACTGCTACAGATAGGAAAGGTGCAACATCAGAAAGCTGAATAGCTTTTGCATGGGCCAAGATATTGAAATACTCAGATATCATCAGAAATTCTGATATTTGACCTGTTGTCTYTATTACTGTAGTCAATCCAAATCAAGATACAAAAAGGGAGGCATAATAGCAAAATTTCTGGATATAGTCAGAATAGGTGTATGTTCATGCTGGAAATAATCACTAAAATCTAAAGAGAGATAAGAGTTAAAATGCCACTTGAATGTCAAATGAAATGCAGTGGTATTTATTTCTTTCAGATTGAGGTTAAAAGTTCATGTGAAGCAAAACAAGTATTGTAAGGATAGGTTCATAGGTTCATAGATCTTTCTCTTAAATCACCCTGTAGATTAATGTATTTGATTTGCTACACCAATGCAAATGGGTCTGTCTTACCAGAGAGCTGTTTTGATGAATATGTTTGTCATCAAGCTTATTAACCTAAATAATAAAGTAATCCATGTAGGACTGCCCAGGTCAGCATAGATTGGGTGTGTATTGTGATATATTTGGGTACATATGATGAAGTTCTTCTTTAGATAATTGCAACATAGCCACTAGAAGCCATTGCAAGATGAAAGAAAGGGCCTTGATTTGGAGAGGAAGCGGGGGGCTAATGTGGAAGGTGAAAATGTGAAAACCACTCTCTTGTGGGGATTGCCCATGGGGGCAGGTGAGGCAGGGAGAGGGGAAGGAGGCTCCCCATCTGTGGAACATGGTAGAGAAGCAGGTTTGATTTGGAAGTCTCTGCCAAAATCCCCATGGTGTCTGGTGGAAGTGGAAAGGGGATTCTGTTTTAGCCTGAGGAACTTGCAACCTCCTCTGCTAGCCATTCCTTTTATCCTGAGATTGTTTTACACAGGGATTATGAACTTAATCTAATGGGTATGCAAGTGTATGAGAGGAGCTGGTTAAAGTTTCACTTGCATCCATACCATATCCAGATGGCATGGATAAACTGTTCAAGCCTACATCCTGTTCTGCATGTTAATTAAGATCTGTAGCATCTTAGCCTAGTGTGCTGGCTGCCTAACTCCTGGGTCCTGTCGCTTGCCCAGCATCATGCACCAGCCACAAAGGGAGAACAGATCTATTGAAAGATACCTCTTTCTAATTGAGGGTGAAGTGTCCCATCTACAAAGGAGGGATGCTACTGGGGAGATGTACTGTCTCTACAGCTAGCTTATTCAGTAAAAATTGGTCTCTAGATTTTTTTTTTCACCTTTGAAAATTCCACACTTATTTAAGAAGCTCAAAGTATTAGGAAAATGCTTCATGTTTCAGCAAATGTAGGGAGGTTTGGGGAACTGGCTACCACATTGAACAGTTACCCTGTGGCCTGCACTGTAAATGAAGAGGAATAACAGCGGTTATYGAAACTTGTTCCACTTTGTCACAGAGCTACTGGAGCTGCCTGAGCTGCACTGCTTGGTTTTTGGAAGCCCTGGAGGAGAATATGACCTGGGAGCAATCATATGTTTGTAGTCAATTGTTCCCATGCTTGCCAAAAAAGAAGGAAAAAGTGATCAGAGTAGAAAAACTGTACAATGTGGCTATGTTTTTGAGTTAGTCTTATATACAGTTACATTGCTTTCAGACACAATAAAAGGCCAGTTATTAATCCTGTAATTATCCAGCCTTATCACTGCTATCCACACAGGCTGACGATGGCTGGACTTTGAGATGATATTGTTTTCATTAGTGTGACCAAAGGGAAATTTAATTAGAGATCCATCTCTCAAATGGACAAGTGAAAAATATAAGGATTAAGAAATTAATCCTAACACTTAATTACATTAAGATATCTTGCCATTACGGATGGGGGATTTTTGATACTCTGGGCAACTCTCTGCTATCAAATCTTCCTTTTGTGACTGCYGAGCAGGACTGCAGGCAGAGGAGGAGGGAAATGCCTATGACATTAAAAAGCAGCATATCCTTCCTGTCAGATTTGAGCACAGAACAGGAATATCTAACCAAAGGGTTTGCTCTGGATCATATCAGTTCCTGACCACAAACTCTAAATCCCCGTTATGGAATAAGGTAAAATGATCTACAGGTAACAGAAATGGGCAGGAAAAAATGATAGGGAGATCAGACTGTGACTAAATGAAAGCAGGTAGGCTGAAGGCAGCATTTTAAGGAAGACTTTTGTATGGTTTTCAGGTATAACTGGGCTGATTTGTATAAAACAATTTCATCCAGGAGACCAGTTACATTTCATTGATAAGAACGCACTTCACTGTCTCATTTAAAAACTTCTATAGCAGTTTTCTTCCATTTATATAAAAATAAGAACCATCTGTAGGAAAAAAAGAAAAACAAACCTACAACTTGTTTGTGTGACTGCTTTGCTGTTGTTGTTTAGATTTCTAGGAAACAGATGCATGTTTTTCATTTGGGGAAAGTGTACATCTGTTCTGTCAAATTCTCTCCAGAGATCCTTAATTTTCCAGTAAGAGCTTATTCAATTACATTTGAAAATAAGAAACTTTCCCTCCATCATCTATGTGTACACAGGCACGTGTTGCAAGAAAAATGGTCATTCTGACATAGTGAGGAATTGTTTTCTCAGCAAATCCATAAGAGGTTGCAAAATGATATATAATGATTTAGGTTAGAGAAAGAAAAGAGAAAGTGGCAACAAATTTACTTCTGTAATCTCTGAAAGCATATCTGCACAGTTGGAGCTGTTAGAGTTAGAGATGTGTATTGAAGAGTGGCATACAATTTAACAGGGTTGAAACCAATAAGATTGCATAGAAATTCCTGGGTAAGGTTTAATAAAGATTGAATTCCTGTCTACAAATTACTTAAACCATTCAAAAGAATTCTATAACAGGGATATTATTCTCTGTTATTTTCTGTGGGATGGCTTAAATATTTTATAGAGAGGTTATCATTCTCTGTTAAATTTACTGGTCTTCTCCACAAGGAGAAAAAAGGGAACTCATTTTGTGTATTCATGTTAGTCAAATTTGGAATCCACTTCAAAAATTATATGGTACCTTTTCCATTGCTTATTTTTTTAAATAAGCTTGTATTTTTTTAAAATACAAGAGCTACAACATAAATTGTAATCAGATGTGATTCATGTTCGGATGTGCCCATTTCAGGGTTCAAATTAAAGTATATTCTGTTAAGGTGTCTTCCTTTAGCTAGGGATTTTTATCTTCAGCTTAGAAACAGAAAATGGAAAAGCTTGCATAGTCAGTAGTCAAATCTCAGTGCTGAAGGAATCTAAGAGTACATCAAGAAGGGTAAACCTATTAACTCCTTCCCCTTCAGGATGAAGGTCCTGCAGTAGAGAGGTATTTTGGAAATCAATCTGAAGCAGGTGGACAGAGCAGCGGGAGGGCAGTATCAGGCTAGTACAGCAGGAGGGCAACACCAGCCAGTTAGGAAAAATGAATTGCATGGACTGTCAGGGACTGTATATCAGAATTGCCAAGCTGCCTATTTTCTACTGCATATCCTAAATAAATTGGACCTGCACGGGGATATGGGCAGTGATAGTTCCCCACATGGCACAAATAGCAGTGGAAATGAGGGCTGCCCATGTGGGCTCAGGTACAGCTCTGCAAGTTCAGCTGGGGTGTCACTTGAGTCCCCTTTAGACCTGCCACCTTCAGCAAAGCCTGTGGAAAGGTCTGTCAGTATCTTTTAATGATCCTGCTGATATTGTCCGTGCAGCAGTGAATTTATTTTGCTGTGACTAATATGTCTCCCTTTGCTTTGTGTTCCTGTTGCGAGGCTGCTCTGGGGCTGCTAGTGGCCACGTTAGTGCAGGGAGCKTGGATGCTGATGGGGTGGCGGAGCTGCTGGTTTGGAGAGCAGGTCCTTTTCCTGGAGCAGGACAGGTCCCTGTCAGCCCCAGCCTCTGTTTCACCAGGACAGGTTCTTCCTGGCTCCGCAGATCTGTCATGCTGCAGCTAGCTTGGAGCCACTTGTGGTTTTAGAGCAGAGTAATTCAAGCACTCTGCTTCTGGATGCCTGTGATGTTGGCCACCATTCCTTGGCCAGCCATGGGCAATAACTCTGCCCAAATGTTGCCCACCTGCTTCACTGTCTGGACTTGTCTCATATTTTGCCTGCTGCCACTCAGGCTGTATCGTTTTCCCCCTATAGCAGCTGGCCCAGTCATGAGTTGATTTGTTGCATGCAGTGCTTTTCCTCTTCTGGCGGCACACCTTAAGCTACAAATTACACTGAGTTTTCTGTTCCACAAGGGTGCAATGCAAAGCCCATTGAATGCAGCAGAAATCTCCTGCTGACTTCAATGGGACACTGAATAATGCCCTAAATCACTGATGCTACAGGGTTCACTATAGAGTTTAGCACTGTGCTGAAAATATAGCACACCTGGGAATAGTTTCCAACAAGTTATATTTTCCTAGAAAGGACTCTGTTCCCTGGAATATTGTGACTTAAAGTTTCTACTTTCAGGCCTTGCCTTTTTTCTTTCTTTTTCCTTTAAGTGCTATTCTCAAGAATGTGTCTGTAATGACTTCAACCTGACAAATGTTTCTCCTCATAAAGTTTAACTGCTCTTCCAGTGCAAAGTATTTTCCGCTAGTGAATGAGACTTCTCAAGGAAGACRTCCTTCCTTTAAGCTCCTGGGAATGCACCTGAATTTCTAAAARCACATTTCTTGCTTGGACCTTTAAAGAAAGTTACTGGAAGCCTCTGGGACTTCTCTCTATCCTCTCAGGCTATTCCAACTGCTCAATAAGGCTCAGCACTTTTTTCTTCTCTCTGTACTTCCCTTCAGTGCTTCACAGAGAAGCTTGAGATATTGGGCAAGGCTGCCCACAAATGGAGTCCCAAAGGGAGAAATAGAGGGGAAAAAAATCTTGTTTAAATAATGACAAGACTTTATTATAAGATCTTGTACCATGTGTCTTTGCAGTGGCTTTCTTGTGAAATTTTTTCCACTTGAAGTAGTGGAGTGTCAACATTTGTCTCCTAACCATGGTTTTAGGAGAGGTTTAAAGCTATTCTATAAAACATTTCTGAGAACTGACTGGCATTGTAGTTTAGAAACGTGTTTCTAAAACTTCAGTACAATCAGTTTGCTGTGATTAAATTAGAGGACGAGAGCAATAGAGATGTTATACTGATTTAGGTACCCGTGTTCTATTTCAGCAAGGAAAGGAACACGTGACAGAGGTTAAYCCATCATAACACAAGCCTTGGAGCTGCTGGGATGTGTCCTACTAAGACTCCTTGTGTTAACTCCTTCCTAACACCACAGTGAATAAGTGTAGTGCGAGCAAATGCAACGCAATAGTTTTTCAACTGTTAAACCAGTGTCATTCTCTTCCCCAGTTCCCAGAAACAGATGGGGTGATGTTTTCTCTACCCAGCTGGAAGTRGATGGTTTTAACCCAGGAAAGTTCAGTCCCTTCCCTTCCTGACATGTAGGGAGCTTCTCTATGAGGGTTTCTTTGGGATCTCCTTCTGCAGTAGCATGATGTCCTGCACAACACCCACTACTTGTGTATAAGTACAGGTAAAGAGGCAGAATAAATAATGCAGAATTAACATCTGTGCAGTAGCTGTAGAGTAATCTTAAGGGAGGAGGGAGGAAATAGGGATACAGGGATGGGGTCATGGGGATGCACGTGCTGGGAGTGATCCAGCCAACCAGGCAGGGCAGAGCAGCAGCTCATGGTGTTGGCAGACCCCAATTGTGGCCCATTTCAATGCTCCCCAGGACACTTTGGCTGAAAACAACAACACTCAGAGGTTTTTACATCCAGCATTTGGTTGTGAGGACCTTGTTTCCAGCAGTCTCCCACATCAGATGAAATAAACAATAACAGAAGTTGCCTAAGTTAAAACCACACTTGCAACTAAGGAGTTCTGAGGCTTTTGGGTTCTTATGGATGCACAAATACCTAGCAACTGARCATACAAGAGGTCATCTAAGCTAAATCACCTTTCTATATTTGAAAGCCATTGTGCACACTCAGCATTAAACTCCYAGCTACATAATGATTGTGAGCTTTTGGGTTGTGGTCCATTATCTGCTTTGCAGTCTTGTGGGTGCATAACCTTTATCAAGGTCTTCCTTGGTAAGGATTTTCCAGGTTGTACAGCCTGTCATTCATTAGGATATATATAACTTGGTGGTGAATAGTGGCAGACAACAGTCTACACAAAAATACTCAACTCTCTTGAAGATAGAAAGCATTTCAAAGGTGAAGTCCTCACAAATGAGACGTTTAGTGTGAAACTAGTCTTGGGAGTAAAATACCTAAACAGTGGATTTAGTAAATCCACTTGCCTCATTTTTGTGGGAGGTTCTGCAGAGTGCGTGTCTTAAATTATTTCCACAACTATTAATATTATTTCTTAGTTTTGTGGGCTCATGGTGCTCAGTAAATTATTCATCAGGTTATTGTGAGCTGTCAAAACTAACTTTGTTACTGTGCTCACTTGAGAAGAAAGGGTCAGCTCTACCAGTTTTGTAAAAGGCAGTTGTGGGGAATCATAACCTAAGCTCTAGCTCATCTATTCCTGTCAAAGGAACAATTTTATATGCTTCCAAGATTAGACTACGGAAGCAGGAGGAAGACGAAAGGGTTAGAAAGTGGAACTTAGAGTTAAAAGTGACAACATAAAATCCTGAAACAGATGAAACTGGATTTTTTTTTTATGGAGCCCTTAAAATGTAATGATAGATTTAGRTACAGAAATGCAATGTCCCTTTATTTAGCCACAAGATGAGTTTATCTTTAGAAAAAAAAGGGAGGTTTAATGCAATTGGGGTCAGATTAAAAATAATTTACACAAGTTTACATGAAACCTGTTGAATGGATCTTTTGGTAAAAACAACCCCCTCAAAAAATGATTCAATACATTAAGGAAAAGCACAGAATTTTCAAAGGTAAACAGCTTCAAGGGATATTTTAACCAATGAGGTTAAAACTTGTTTTCTGGATTTGTCCGCCATGATATGAGAAGAATACAGAGATACAGTGTGATAGCTGATGAACGAAAAAGAAAATCCAAAATAGGGCAAGAAGTCTTCTACGCAATTGATGAAAAACTTACCTGCTTCACCTGACACTTTGCTATTGACTTATATAATGTGGAAAACAATCATAACAGAAATCGTAATATACAGTATCAGTAACTGAAAGCAGCATAAATTGAGTGCAAACAACATGAAAAGAGAAAGTCACCAGTCCAGTTAGTCAATAAAGATCACAGTTTTCAGGAACATGCTTGAATCACTGTTATTAATCAGGATCCCAATTTACAACAGATGATATTGTGCAGTCGATGATTGATAATCCTTTCGAGCGTTATGTCAGTTCTTCCTTGAACCATGAAGACACAGTTTGTGTGTGTTTGAGAACTCATAGATTGGTGAGCTCCACAGTTCACCAGCTCTCCAAATTACTTTCTATTGAGGGGAAAAAAAAGGATGGAGAAAAGAAGCTTTTATTGGGAGAGAGAGGGAAAAGATAATTCATAATATTTCTTTTTTTATGTGTGTATGGAGGTGAATCTGCAACACATTGAACATAAATGTAAAAGCTATTAGAAGCAATTGTTCTATAATAAAACATAATGTTGCTGGAGCACAAACATCTGCCATTCATGCAGACATCATCCTGTAAACCCATCTAACTAACTCCATTTTCCCTTCTGATTGTATCAGGGTAGCTTGCGGCATGACAGTGATTTGAGTGACAGACGTCCAACCTGGAACAGTGCTATGCATACTTATGTTTGTTTACAGAGCCTCATCACTTTGGAAAGATGTAAATTTTTAAATTTGCTTTTATTGAGGAATAGAACTGAGGAGAAAGGTTGTTACCTTGGAATTCAAAGTCAAAGATATTGTAGGGCTCTGGCTTTCATAAAAATTTTACTGAGTTTTTAAATTGACTTTTTGATTTTCTAATGAAAAAGAATATGAATAATTTAAATGTAGAAAGCATTTTTATTAGAACCATACTATACCAATACAACAGAAGAGACAACACTCAAGACACAGCTTAACTTAATCCTCCTCTTCCCAGACTGATTACAATCATCAAAACAGCTATAGAACCTCTATATTAAAGGCAGATTTTCCCTGTCTTTCTATTAAAATATTGTTATATTTCTGGTATGCAACCTTAATAAGTTTAATCARTGAGATTTTAATTTTTGCATGTGTGCTCAGAACCACAATGAAAATTGGCTAGTTATTTAAAACTTCTAGACACAGAGCACCAGAGACTTTGCATTGTGGGATCTTAGAAACCTTTTCCATGCAAATGTTTTTCAGTTTTTCTGTTATGCATCTATTATAACAAATCAATTCCCAATTCTGACATCCTGTGAAGAATCAGACTATTTTGTTTATGGCATGTGTATGACAGTCTGAATGCTTACACTTTTATTTCAGTCCTTTTTGACCGTATCTTTAGGTTCTTTGTAGTACACCAGATGTAATGGGTCATATATCCTGTATAAACAAAGCTTTCTACCACCAGATCTGCAATGTAGGCGAAATATGGTCCCTTGCCAATAAAACCATGCTCTCTTTAATGATACCAATCTGTAAGTTGGCATTTTGCATTATGTGCTTATTTGTCAGGCAGTAAATTGATTTGTTCGAGGGAGAAAGAAAAATG
Source organism: Nothoprocta perdicaria (assembly GCF_003342845.1). Taxonomy (NCBI): domain Eukaryota; kingdom Metazoa; phylum Chordata; class Aves; order Tinamiformes; family Tinamidae; genus Nothoprocta; species Nothoprocta perdicaria. The sequence goes on along the minus strand of NW_020455205.1, from coordinate 529,999 downwards.
TGCAACCTAATAATGTTGAACTACTGTAGTGTACTGTAGAAAGGTTTTGGTGCTTATTTTCTAAAGGCCGTGCTCTCATTTCCAATCCATACTCTTTCAGCAGAAATAGGGGGGGGAAAAAAAAGGGAGGGTGAGGAGGGAGTGGTAAAAAAAGTAATTTCTACTTGATTACTATTTCCCCAATCTGATTCCTCTAATCTCATGTCTACCAYGGAATTGGACAGTCATCTTTGTTCTTTGAAAGCTTCTCTCTCTCTTGTTTGCATCTTCTGTCTCTTGATAGAAACTTTCTTCATTGGTATCCCCAGAAGATCAGAAAATGGTACCTGAAGTGCTAATGAAATTCATGGGACTGATCTCTAGATGGGATTTATTAAAAGACAGGAGAAAAACATGTCTTGATTAGACTTCAACTTTAACCATGAAACTGGAGTTCCCAAACTAGCTGGGAAACTGAGAACGTYAGCAGAACAGTGTTCAGTTATTTTAAGAATTAGCTTCAAGTTCAAGATGCAGTCTTAACATAATGAGCCAAAATATTTTTTATTAAATATTTGTCTAAGATACTGGACTAATGAATGTTCATACTTTTATCTGGTTACAGTTTTTTATGGCAACCACTAGTAACATACTTTTTCTCAGAAATAAAATGCTTAGAGTTTTTATCTTGTAGCCTATTTTCCCTAAGTAGGTACAAAATGATTAGTGACTGATATTCTCRGTGTAATATTAAAGCAGCTTTTCCTACTGTTGTCCTGTTTCCCGAATCTCACTGATTTGTTGAGGGTTCTAGAGCACAGATATTTCATGCAGTTTTATTCTTTTTATATTATTGTTAATTATTTATATTATTGYACTAGAAAACACAAAAGGAGCCTTATCGTCTTTGTTTTCGGAAAAKAAAAAAATCTGTCCTTTCCTTGGTGAGTTTAAAATGTCTCCATCTGAAGATAGAAACTGTGTGAGGAAAACAAAAATCATTGTGAGTAATAACAGGGTCATAGTGAAATGATTATGCTTCCCATCAGAGAGGCTGTCCAACATGTGAAAATGTCATCAAACATCTTGGGGAAAGTCTTTTTAAAATTGCAGCCAGACCTACACTTTAGCCCACAGACCTGGCAAGATGAGAGGTATTCTAGCTCTTCGTACTGAGAAAATGGAGGCCTTTAAATATCTTCTGCTCTGAGGGGAAACTCTGGAATTGCAATTGTGTGATTGAATCAAACTATTCCATTTCTGAATTTTATTACAGCCTTTGTCAGAGGAATGGCTAAACGTCTGCTTATTAGTCTTCATCTCGGTCTTTATCTCAGGAGACTTTTATCATAATGAGCGTTAATTCTATGAAATTGAGAGGTGGTTAGTTTCATTTCTAAATGGTGTGCATTTTTGATTGACGGGTCAATGACAAGTCTCTTCTTATTTTCCCCATAAGAAGTCTATGAAAAGGAAAAGAAGTGGAATGGTTGGCCAATTAAGTTATACAGTAATGACAAGGTCAGGCCAAAGAGAGTACGTTGTGGTAGTTGACAAATTACTAAGACATTTGGATTTTTCATGTTCCTGACAGAAATTGTAATGAAAATAGAAAGTGACACGTGAATCCATTAACATGACAGCACAATAAAAGGGAGGAGAAATAATTTTAAGTGCACAAGAATACATCAAAATAATTTGAAGGGATCAGAGACAAACCCACAAGAGAATTCTGACTGACTGTCTAAAATAAGATAAACTCCAGAAAATATTATACATTGCCCATTTCCTCCTAAATCCAAACTTTCCACAATTAGTTTCCTGTATTTCAAGAAAGATTTTCCTTGTTTTATTTCTTTACTTTGCTCGATGTTTAAGAGCTTTGAGTCATGCAAAGACAGCTCAATTCTTTGCAATCTTGTGATGTTGGTTCTTCCTCCCACTGCGATGAATTTGTGTAGCTCTGCCAAAGAAAGAGCAGYTCTCATCGTCAAAAATGTGTGAAGCTGTGCCAGTGAAAAGTGACATGTTTTATAAATAAGAAACAATGTAGTCATATTGAGCCTATTCCTGCAAACATCCTGCCCATTAGATCATTTGGGTTGCTCTGCTTTGTCCAAAAGTCTTTTGGGACTCATTTGTCAAAAAAGGAAAAGCCATGTCTACTGTCTCAAACTTTAGTAACAATAAGCTTAATGTTTATTTTTTAAAACTTAAAAACTTAGGTTTAATTTTTACCACTTGCTGCTTCCAGTGTTTTCTAATTGCCAATGTACTATCATGCACTGTGCATGAGAGCAGTAGCACTGACCACTACTTCGTACAGCACCTATATAGAAACCTTATGTAAAGAGAAAACAATGACGTAACCATACTGCATAAAAATGCATGGTCAGGGGGTGGGTGGGTAGGTGGACTTTGTGCTGATATTCCCTGTGATTTTTTTTTCTTCAAATGAAGCACATAGGGAATGTAAGGGATCTTTTGAACCTGGGAGATGCATCCAAGGCTGCTCTGCTATAGCAGTGCAGTTGATGCTGCGCCTGCCCAAACCTTTCTTCTGGGCCCACCCTGCAATGGTTCTGATGGTTGTGGGAGGAGTGGGCAGCAAAACACTATCTACATCAAAGAAATCTCCAGCTGTCCTGTTAAAATATCTCTTTATTCTCTTGGCACTAATGACACAGTACAAAGGAGATAGCCACRGTCAAACTTCAGTGCTATATTTAAGAGTATTCTCACATTAATGCACAGCTCGTGCGAGGAGAGTGGCTTTTATCCTATGACCTTAGGTGATTTTGCAAAGACAGGGTGTAACAAACTGTTCTATCTGCAGATATCTTGCCGCCTCCTGATGCAACTAGAAACTGCCCAAGGTCAAGTTTCCAGAGAAAGGATCTCTTATGGTGTTCTTTGCCAGGGAATCTATGTGGTCTAGCACAGTTCAGCCAGTGCCCCAACAGCCAGTTGTTTTCTGAATACTCTAGACTAGTACAACCACTTTTCCAGCGCCATAGCTCTCTCTGTTGTCTTATGTAAATGCTAGCTGCCTAAATGAGGAATTATCCTGGCTGCTACTATTGCTGTATTTTAAAATAATATCATGCATCACATTCTGTAGCTGATTTTGTAACACATTCTATAGAAGCTGACACATTAGGGTATCAGGTTTCAGACTGTTCAGTTATCTCCTGTTCTTGTGATAGCAAATTTTGTGGGATTTTTGACACCTTGTCTTTTAGTCTCTCTACTGTCATCCTTTCTTGCCTTGTGAGAATGGAAAAAAAACTATGCTCTTTTTTTTTTGTGCAGATCACAGTAGATCTCTGAGTATCTCCTTCAAGCAAACTGATGAGAATACTCTGGCAAAAAAAAAAAAAGCAAATTAATCTGAAAAATCTTGTGACTTAATATCAGRCATCTACCTGTTTCATCAGCAAAATCTATCTTTTTTACCCAGATCTTGTTTTTTATTCTCTAAACTGTATGTTATTTTAAAGAGATAGCATTCTCTCCTAAGATTGTCAAAATATTTATATTTTATATATAATTTAAATATAATGTAAAAATATTTTAAAGTCTTATGAATCTAAGGACCTACAACTTGAGCGTAAAGATCATGAGGCATCAGCAGTTTCCCACCTGCAACAAGGCTCTCTTTTCCATCTAGTAGATTCCTGTGAAGTTTTTAGAAATGCCCAGTAGACTTTGGGCTCCTGGTCACAGACTCGCACAACCACTGAGGTTGGAAGGGAGCTCCGGAGGTCACCTAGTCCAATCYTTCCACTCAAAGCAGGGTTGGCTAAAACTGATTGCTCCTGAGTGGACAAGGTCATGGTCTGACTATTTCTAAGGATGGAGATGCTACAACCTGTCTGGGCAACTTGTTGCAGTGCTGTTGCCATAATCCTTAAAAGAGGTGTGGGGTTTTTTTTTTTTTTTTCCTTACACTTAAAGAGAATTCTCTCTTATGTTTTTGTTTGTCTTCATTGACTCTTGCCCTTCCAGTGGATACCACTGGGAAGAGTTTTGCTCTGTCTTCTTTCATCCCTCACATTATATACGTATGATCCCCTAAGCCTTCTCCAGGATAAGCAATCTCAGCTTTCTCTTTTCATATGATAGATAATCCAATCCCTTAAGCATCTTCCTGGTCTTTTGTGATATAAACATTAACGTACTCTGTGTTACCATGTTAAAGGCCAGGTAAGACCATGTCCTAAACAATAAGTTTATTTTTGTTTCTCAAGAGAAAGGCACATCTCTGGAGCTTTTTGATCGCAAAGGACAGAATTTTTATGTTGGAATGGGGAGTCTTTTCCCCCTAACAATTTCTGTATATGTGCTGTTCTTGGAAAGCTGTAATCTATACTGTGTTAAGTGAATTCACTCATGCTTTCCTCACAGCAAAGACGCACAGATTAGGTAATATTTTTACCGCTACCTTATTTGATTATATTTTAGAGTAAGAAAGTACTTTTCCCTCCTGACAGTGCAAGAGCAAAGAGCCAGATCACTAAGCGTGCAGAGGTAAAATACGTGTTAGCTGATGAAAGAGTTCGTTTGCAGTGCTTCTACCCAAGTCATGTACTGATGGCAATAATGATCTGTCACAATACGTATCTTCAGAGTAATTCTCCTCTATGCTCATCTGAGTGTCAGGAACCTAATTCCAAGAGAGAAGGTAGGAGCAGAACAGTAGATGGCAGAATCACTTATACAGCCTAAGCTTTCTGACCCTGTGTTTTGCTGCTGAACACTGTCCTCTTGTAGACATTCCTTGAATTATTTTTTCCATAAATAATGTTAGTTAGATGCCTACTGAATACTCAATTGTGTTTTCATAGCTGCTGGACTGCAGTAAAGAATATTCTTGCTCTCAGGCAAAGCTGATAAAGAATGCAAAAAGGCAGTGCATCTCAATTCTCTGTCACTCCTGGCTCCTTGAGCAGGAGCTGACACACACCACAGACTTTGAAGATACAATGATTGAATCTGTAGAGAGCAGAGGGGAAGAAACATTGGAATTCTATAATCTAGCTTTATTGTTAGTAGTGACTAATGTAAGACATTAAAATTCACCATGAATAAGAGCTCGTGGTTAAATGTTGTTAATGTTATTACTTTAAAATGTGTTTTAGAGGATTTTGTTTATAAATAATAGCAGAATAGTGCACAAAACAATGTCACAAGCCAGTGTCACTGTACAGTGTGAAATATAATTGATGCACTGTGACAGAGAAGGCAAAAAGTATGCCCAAGGATAAATTTCTCACTAAATTGGCTAACAGGACAGCAAAAGCCATGGGAAAAAAAAAGAAACACTGCTTACGATAGATATTTTATTTATATTCAAATATGCTGTCACTTTTGTACTTTCAATAAGGCTAATGTATACAATATTTGCAAAAACATCTGTTTCTCCTATGCTTCAGCTCAGTATTCTTCATTACCATTTTCTTACCATTGACACAATCAGTAATTTTAATTATCTCCATTATCATGTACTCAGCTAAGAGTTTAGTTTTAGTAGATTAGATTGAATCCAGTTTGCTTTCATTACTTTCTATTTGTTCCACTTACTGCAATTTCTTCTCTTTAGTTGTTATTATTTTCCATTAAGCTGTGTGAATTCTATGAATCCTTTCTTGAAATACTCAGCAGTGCACATACTTAAACTTAGTCTGTTTTGACCAGTTATTCTGTACCTTTCATAGAATAATACTCAGTAACTGTTATCCTTAAACATGATTCTGGGACTGGAGGGCAGTTGTCTACCTTCTTCAGGCAACTGGTCCACCATAATCTTTTTCTTTCTCCTGTACTTCAAGGTCACAGTTCTTGCACTTTTTTCTAAGCATGTGAAATTTATAAGGCTTTGTGATCATCTATGGTTTATCATCTGTTTTTTGATAACTGGTTCCTGAAGTACTGGTAACTAAATAGACATGTCTATACAGCCTCCTTCATCTGTTTTTGAACTTTAGTGGGCCTTTATATATCTGATATATACCTGAAAACATCTCTGATTCAATTACAGTTAATTTCCAGAGCCTGATGTCCRCCTTTCTTGAATCAGTGCAAGATGAGAGCCCAGGCTGTTCCCGTGGGTCCCTTGTAAAGTGTGGCCAGAGTTAACAAGAGTCTCTCCYGGTCAGGCTGCTATCCTATGAGAGTCAATCCTTGAAATAAGATGTTTATAAACTAATTAGTCCACAATCTATTGCATTTCTCCTGTCAATCTTATAAAGGATCCAAATTTGTAGTTTAACTGCCTGGGTTTTCCTCATATTACTGAYCTGTTTCAGTCTGTTTAGGATGAGCTTTACATCTACTATTTAAAATGAATGTAAAATATATAGCTTATTTGTTTCTAAAACATTCTCTGCCTAGATGAATCCAGAAGGGCTCTGGTGATAAGTAGTGGGTCACTGCTCATTCATGTTTCCCAAACACTGAGACCCTGAGAAGTGCAGTGCCCACTGCCATAGTTGTTAGGAATTTTAACATAATTTAATATCTGTAACAAGGAATAAGAAGCAAAGAGAGCCTGTATGTGCATTTAGCCAAAAATTATTCAGAAATAATTAGTTAAAATGATTAAAGAWGTCCAAAGAGTATAACAGCAATGCATAGCTTTGTCTCGCTTCAGAACAGCAATGGCTTTGACTGGCTGTAGTTAACATAACCCAAGACATTGCATTTCACCATTAAAACATTATCTTCTCTGTGACAGTCAACAAAGTACAGGTGGAAATTTAGTGTAATAAAAATAAAGAGAGCAGATTCAATAGTAGAATGGCACTTTCATGTAGATACTGCTAATATTTTTGATGTAGGGTAATTTCAAGTAACAAGTACTAGGTGGGCCACTAATGATTCAGCTCACACGCTTCCCTATCGCACTCCACAATGAGGTCATTGAAAGCAGGGAGCAGATGAATTACAAAACCTCCCTGCGTATACTGGTAACGTTGATTATGCTTTTGGCTCTAAGCACATTCAGTTTTGTGAATATGCTGATCACTGAGTCCTTGGCTGCTCCTGATACAGGCAGAATTGTGGCTGTTGGGACCACCTATTAATTATTTTGAGGTATACAAGTGAAAACCAAAATCCACACATCAGCATCTTTATTTTTCTATTTATTTTTTGTTAATGTTAGGGAACCAGGAAGCATAGGAATCTTTTTCTGAATAGAATACTGTGCTTAAGTATTAGATTATCATTTTTTATTATCTTATCCTTTCTACTTGAAGACCTGTTGTTAATGTTTCATTTTACTTTTCATCATCTGTATTTAATAGCTTAAAAACTGAGCTAATAAAACACTGATCTTTGATTACAATATCTATCATAATAATTGCACAGAACAATAACAGAAATCTTAATATTAAGAACCAGATCAAGTACTGCTAYATGGCTGTAAGCAAAATTCTGTTAAACTCACATCATTTCTCCCTAGAATTACAATTTTGTTGGCAGCAGCTTACACCCAACAGCGTGGGATGAGTGCATGCTCAGTTTTGCAAAGTTTGCCATTGCACTGTAATAGCATGTGCTGCTGGGGAGAGGTAGATGGGCTGGCACTGTTTGTGGGACTAGACATAAACACTAACCTGCAAATTTTCAAAATGAGTCAAAACAGCTTGTGATGGGCTAATTTACAAGTGAGTTTCTTAAAAGACTTTCAATTTATGTCCCATAAGCTGTGCCACTTGGCAAGAAGAGAAATAMATTGGAAAGGGCAGGAGGGAATGTTTAAGTTTCCATGTCTCTTTAAAGGGGAGGAAAGGGCAATTTAACTTTGAGAGTGCACTAAGAGGGTTAATTCAGGAGAAGTTCTSCAATTTATTCTTGTTCTCCTTAATGTTGGACCTTAGGGCTTAATGTAATGGAATGTGATTTAGAGTTCTGAATGTGCTAATTTCGTAATTCAGGTGTCCTGTGGAGAGGCTGTGTTCATGCCAGCTGTCTGGGGAATTAAATGCAGCTGATTTGTGTTGGGGAAATGAGTGGCTTGCTGTAGGCCAAAATTGTTGTAAAATTTAAACCAATGTATTTTTCTTCTCTCTTTAAATTAAAGTAGGGGATAGAGGTGGGCCTGAGGGCAATTACTAGGGCCTCTCATATACTACTTAGTGCTCTGTGTGTGTGTGTGTATATATAAATCTCATTAAATTATAGTATATGATAACCACCATAAACCTCTTGATTATGTTATGCATAATAATGCTCTTCTATTTTTTTCCTTTGGTTTTGTCTTAGTTTGAGTGTACTGTCTTCATCAACCCCTAACTACACTGGGGTTTTGATTCTCATATGCTCTCATGTAATGTGAGGTATTGTGCAGTCTTCTACATCCTTGAGAACACTCACATGTAAGAAATCATTTGATTTTCTTTCATAAGAGAGTTCTGGACTTGGGAAATGTTCTCCGTAATATTCTTGAATCAAACTGAAGACTTGCTGTTGCTGTGAAATCACGAGCTGAGAGCACCTGCCTTGTTTAACTGCCATGTTCAAGAGTTGCTCAACAAAGAAAGCTTAGTTTGCTAGGTGAATAACACAGAGCTGAATTATTTATTTATTTCAGTTTGTATCCTCAGGATATTACGAAATGTAGTTCTAAGAAATAAAGGGCCATGTCTTCAGCTTATGTAAATCAGAATTGCTCCATTTGCTTCAGTGAAACTGGGCTGATTTATGCCAGCTAAAGAGCTGGACTACTGTTCCTTAGGCTATAAAATGCTTGTTGCTTTACAAATGACTGTGCATCTAAATGGCATTATCACACCATAACACCTGACCTGAGAGGTGAAATTGGTTACTTTTATTGAAATCAAAACAATTATGCTTCTATCTTTACTGGTTTATTTTAGCTGCCTTGGGAAAACATTTTAAGGAAGGAGGAAGGTGAAGTTGTCTTGCTAAGCATTCTTGCAAGCGTACTGCCTTTTTAAAACAGAGTTGAAGTCCGTTAAATAGAAATACTAGAGAATAGTAAATGAAAGCTGCTTTGGGTTTTTTTTTTCTTCCAGCTCATCTTAATCCTTTTACCGTGTTTTTATGGTGGTAAGTGTAGTTAATTTATTTCAGGTCTGTTAAAATTAAAACAAAATGCTAGAAGGTCCGAAAACTGAAGCATGTTAAGTGTAGCACACAGAAGGATTCACTAAAACCAGTACAGAAATACAACTCAGGCATTCAGCACAGGAAGCCCAAGTGCATCAGACATGACATTTTACTACCCAGGGGCTTTTGGGTAGCAATAATCTGTACTTGTTGATTTTGCTAGAGGGGAAATGGAGTTTGCAGGAAGTCCAAAGGAAGCACTATAGGGAAGCAATGGATTGATGTATGTGTTTCAAAATAACACTAGAATGAGCTGCTTCTGTTATGCACAGAATAGCTGCAAGACTGTTTTATTTTGTTCCTGTTAAACATGACTTAAATTATCTTCTTCACAAAACCATTTGGAGAAGACCTGAATGAATGTGATGTGAGAATGTGGGTACATACTCATACTCCACTWATATCTGACAGATAAAAGTTCATGTCTAAAAGAGCAATGTATAACACAGTGACACAAACAGCTCATTTCAGAATGGATAAAATAAAGGATGAAAGTTTCCCTTAATGGAGATCAGAATTGTTTAAAACTGTAAAGTGATCGTTCTCTGACTTGACCATACTTCAAAGCTGGGCATGTTGACACATTAAGTTCCTGCCTTTATTTTTATTCAAAGTTCAAGAACCTTGTAAGAATTCACCCTCTTCCTTCCATATCAGGTGACCTTGCAGCTCAGCATGAGAATTACTTTCAGATTACTTTAATATTTCTTTTGAATTGTCTAGTTAATAGATAAAGCAGGTAACCAGTGCAAGGCTTGCTCATGTATATGGGCACCTCATACACTGCCTAGAGCTACACATTGTTTTTGTTTAAACTGTTTAATTCCAAAATAGCAGATTCAGCCCGAATGTTTGGCAAACTCAGTTGGTATGTTGAGAGAAAAAGGAGTTTTCTAAGAAGGCTTTTACTCTGACTTTAAATATCAGTGTTTTAGAAATCTTGCTTTAAAAATTTTTAAAATGAAACAAGAAATGTCATTTCACTAGAAATGAATGCTATGTTTACCTTGTAACAACTTCATTTTCTTAACATACAAATATAGCTTAACATTTAAATGTAGGAGTATCTGATATTTTTTTTAGTTGTTGGTGACAAAAATCAGTTCTTTCCAAAGCAGCACCTTAAACAGAATAACACTTTCTTCATGTCACAGGTATAACAAACTCCTTTCCCTGTTTCTAAATTGTCATCAAAACCATTACCTAAAGTGAGATGACTATCAATCAACCACTAACGGATGAGAGCTTATCTACGTGATTACCAGAAAATTAATCTGAATTAGCCATTAAAATAGTGGAGCTAAATCACATTAAAAACCTATTGTGGATACTTGTATTCAAAATTAAATTGGCATTAATTTGATTTGATTTCCTTCACTTCACAATATGATAACACTTTGTTATGCCACTTTCTAGCGTAATCCTATCAGACCTTTTAAATGGACGTAGAAATTAGCTGCAGGAAGTGGTACTGATTATTCAATGAGCATCATTTTGGTGTTTGGTTATCATTAAAGATACAGCAAAGTGTTCAGGGTAATAGGCTATTGAATATGAATCTTAATGCAAAATGTGAAATTGAGGTCTTGACCACTTTGCATAAAAGTAAATGTGTCCAGATGAATTCTCCTAACTGCCATTGCTGGGAGAATAATCTTCCTGCCTCTTCACAGTGGGTTGTTTGAGGGAACCGCGGGCATCAGGAAGAGTTATTTCAGTTTGTAATTACTCATTCTTCATCCATTTGAATAAATGAGGTAATGTTTGTAAGGCATTCTAGTGTCCTCAGAAGAAAGCAGTCACAGGTGCAAACTCTTATCTGTGTTTTTTTTTTTAAGATGGACATGAGGTATCATGACAAGAAAATCTGGTAACTGAAAAGGCTGCCTCTTTCTGACATGTGAATTGTGTTCAATGCTTCATCTGCAAAATAGGTGATAGACTTAATCACAGTCTTTTTATAAGGGCTAAACCATTTTGCCTTGAGTCAGAAATTTACTGTTGCCACCACTGGTTATGCACAAAGATTATTAATATTTGGCTTCAAGTTCAATTTTATTCAATGACTGTAACAGACATCAACCTTGTTTGATCCCTTGCTTTTTCATTGGGGAAATTAATTCCAAATGATACAGCTAGACAAAAGAACTGAGAATTTAAATTTGTCTTCTCTGTCAGGTGAAAAAGGATGCATATTTATATCATGAAAATCTAGCTCTCCTGGCTTCCTATATTTTATTATTCGTTACCAGTAGGAAAACTTCATGCTTTTAACAACAGCATTTGTTGAGCATAGTTCATGTTGTGTTTCTTTTAGTATATGTCAGCTATCAATACTGATCTTCTTTGTAAATCTCTGAGAGCTACTAATGAAAAATGCCAACAATGAAAATTTGGTGGCAATATCACCTCATTTGGCTTGAAATAGTAACACTAATTTGTTCAAAGCTTTGTACCTCCCCCACTTGGGAACTCTTTCTTGTAAACCACAAGAATTTCCTTCACCTTGGCTCATGTTCTCCCTTCTACTTATTGCCTTTTTTAGTCTCGGTCTGCCAACACCTTACCTTAGATGTTAAACAGCGATATAGAGCAAAGTACACATTTTCACCCTTCTATTTCAAGCTAACTAGCTTCAGTTTTTCACATTCTCTTAGATCTCTGATGCTTAGGGCTGAACCACAGTAAGATGATGATGATGACCATGTAAAGGTGGTTAATAAAAGCAAAAGTGCAGTGGTTTTCGTACTTTCAGCCTGCAGTCACTACCTGGCACCTTATCCTTATGGCACCTSTCCTTTAGACACATCTTCTTGGCTGTAGCCCATACAGATGCAGGACATATTCTGTTGTCTTGGAAATTTGTTTCATGACGGGGAGCTCAGGAGACAACCGGTCTCTGAGTCCTTATAGCAGCAGAGTGGGAACACAGCAATTGCCCCAAAGGGTTCAAGAACTCAGAAATTCTCCTTCCGAGGTCACTTGGTCTATCTAGGCTGGTATCTCCTCTGTGCTGAAAGTAGGGCTGGCCATGGAATTGCATAGCTGAAAGCAAAGTTCTCTAGCCCAATGGGATAAGGGAAGATTGAGCTCCTTTTGGGATACGATAATCCTGTATAGGTCCCCTACCCCTACAGGCATTTGGTGTTTCTAGGGGATAATTCTGTAAGAAGTTTCAATAAGTCAGAGAACGGAGACATCATCCAGGTGTGTGCTAGAAGCTGGTGAAGAGAATATGTGTTCAGTAGCTCCCTTAGCACACCTTGCCTCACTCCTAAATTCAGTAAATGTAATGTCCTGGTCTACCCTGACACACCATAATTAGCTGGGCCAGCAATAAATACAAATAATGATTTTTGGGAACAAAGTTGCTGCTATTGATTAAAACACTTTCTGCCACCTTCCCTTTCTTGGCAGTATTACTGGGAGAAACATGGTTATTTTAGAGGCCTTTTGACACTTTGATTCTACAAAACATTCAGGCATTCTGAACATCTGACCCCAATGTGCTGGGTTTTTTGGGGGACCGATTAAATATTTTGCAATTCTGACCAAAGAAAAGCCCATGGAATATTGAAAGGACATTAAAATTACAGGTTTCTAGGGTGCATTTTTATTTCTATGCTATGTAAACCACAGTCATGCCCACTGTGTTCTATAACTGTTCAATAGATCTGCATTGATGATGTTTGCTCAAAAAGCATTTTGGTTTTAGCATAATAACCACAATCTGCTGCAAGACAAATGTTGATAAAAAGTGGGTGCCAGCAAAACAAAATGTGACAGAGCTGGAATTTCTAACAGTAAAGCTGTGTGCAGCAGAGTTATTCATACTTTGAAATACAATCCCCCTCAGATAGCACTGCCTTCTGATATGTAATAGATATCATGGGCCTGATCCAAAGCCTATTTAAGTGAATGGAATGACTCCCAATGACTTTAATGGGCTTTGGATTACACCCTAATTGCACTGATATTCCCTTTACGAAAGCTCTTAGTTATAATCAAGCTCAACAATGTTCTGTGTTTTTGCTTGGTTCCAGGTGTTAATATTTCTTTCTCTCCATCTCAGTGAAGCCTCAGTTATCAGGGAGGAGAGGAAAGAGCCCTTCAACTGCAGTGATCTGCTGCAGATAGATCTCTCATGCTTAGTGCTGAGCCACAGTAAGATGATGATGATGATCATGTAAAGGCGGCTAATAAAAGCAAAAGTGCAGTGGCATTTCAAGCCTGATTTGGCAATAAATGTCTCCATGCCTGAGTGGCCCACTCTAGTGAGAGAGACAAAAATAGCTATGAAATAGGAAACTATGAAATATCAAATGGGACCACAGTTCAGTAGGAAGAGTAAGTCCTGAGAGGCTCAGCGAGGGAATTTCTGTTTAGCTGTAAAAGCATAAACAAAACAACACAAAGTTTGTACGTTCATTAGGCTTATTGACATTTTCTAAGACTTCTCTTTAAATAGGTATAAATGTCAAAACACTCAAGTGAGGAGGTCATGCAAATACTGGGGAAAATATCCCTTCCCCTCTTCACTATAGACCCTAGGGCTATAGACATCCTTTTTCTACAACAAAATGGATACAATTGGCTGTGCCTCTTCTCTCACCTTCTGGGAAGAAGGACATCTGACAAAATCCATACATTTGTGTTGCTAAATTCTCCTCTGCTAGTTTGGGATGACCAAAAATCCACTCTTTACTTGTCCCTAGCTAATCTTGACTCCTGTGACAGTTATTTGTTTGACATATATGTTGACAGAAGCTATCTATAAATTAATTAACTGCTTAAGCAAATTAAACAGATGGAAGATGGGGAATCAGCGATGAGGGAGGGATGGACAGACAGTCCCGCATGTACAGTGTTGATGACAGCATTTCCTTCCATTCCCCAGCCTTCTACTTCTTAAGCAGAGTATAGAAGAATCTAATTTTTGCACATTTTATAAACAGAGTGGTCCAGGGATTCAGTTAAAGTAAACTGATAGAGCCCAGGTGAAAGTGAATGCACTGGACTCTGGTTCTCACTATAATCAAATGTGACGGATTTAAAAGCTTGTCTGACACTAAAAGTATAGTTAAAAATGTAGGTTCAGGAAAACTGAAATCTGAAAAGTATTCATATTTTGTTGTTGTTTTCTTTCAGGTAAACAAAAAATTGCTTTGCTCTAACCCCAAGCAAAGTGTTTTAATCTTTCTACATTGTTTAATTTCCTTTCATTTAAGTCATTCTTAGATTAAAAAAAATCAAAAATTCAGAAAGGTGCTTTTAGGATACATCAGAGTGAAAGCTTTTGGCATTTCCAAAATGGAACATTTCATTTTCAAAATATGTCAAAACAAAATGTATCATTACTTGGCTGAAATTATTTGCATAAGTCATACTGAATTTGCTAATAGGTTCTCTCCTCCCACACAAAGAAGATTAAAAGAAAAAAACTGTTCAAAATTTTTTTCAAAAATGTGTCAACAATTTGATTACATGTATGTGATTTCTAACGTGGAAAATGTTATTTTACTTCATGTGGCAAAATAAACTACTAAAGACTAGAAAGTTTGATCTGAGAAAGGCAAGGTGGGGTAACTAAGTGATTTGATTATCAAAATATTAGACCATCTTGCAATTACTGCCAGACAACTTACTCTTTGATTGGTTTGAATTTGCATATCTCACTTGTTTTAGTTGTTCTTTTGTTATTTAAGGCAGGATTGGAATGAAAGCATGAATCCTTACCTAAGTAAAGGATTCAAGGCAGACTCACAGAGCAATCATTGCTGCAACCATAGTAATTTTCAAATGCTTCCAGTTGAAAGTTTAAAGCAAAGTTCTCATGGAAATATTTACTTAACAGTCCTAGGTCAAACATTTATGACTTCATTTATCCATGATGCCATCTAGACTGTATCAGCAGTCTCTTCTGCAGGAGTCACTGCCTTCCCCTCCCTTCCTGCAGCATTTCCTTGTTGCTGAGGCTCACAGGCTTTATAAAGTGCCCCACAGTTTACTCTTATGTAGCTGGTTAGGGCTCCCAGATGGATAATATCCACCTGTTACTCATTTTGTTCTACGCTTGGCTGAGTTGCTCCTCTTGATGTCCTGTTATAACAGTGGAAGCTATGATGCAAAATCAAAGGCTTTATAGGTTAGAGATAATAGGCGTCTTAAAAGTTCTGTTTGATTTTAAAAGCACAAAAATATTTAGGTTAGTTAACATTGATAATCTATATTCTCAGTAACACTGAAACAAGTAAAGGGTCCGTGGTGAATCATACATTGTTAGTATGGGATTTTTTTGTTGTTATTGTTTGATCTTGGTCATGTATTCTTTTCTTCTGAAGTCTGAGTGTAATTTATTTGTCAGGTTGAATGGTCAGAGAGAGAGTTGTTCATTGACCTGAGGAAATGTATGGTGTCTCCATGATGATGAAGAACATAAAAGAGTCTCCTTCTTGGGAAGTATCAGAGTTGATAGAGAGTGTTTGAAGGAGAATGTGTCAAAGAGACTGACAGCAGCATGAACAAAAGGAGGAAGGGAAGTAGAAGATGAGAGGCTGAATTCATTCTCTTTGGGATTTCAAATTTAGGAATTTTGACAAAGAAAGGGTCATTATCTGGGCAGTGTAACTTCCTGAACCTTTGCTTTTATCTCTCCCTGCCCTTTTATGTAACTGAAAAAAACGGGTCTTTCACAGAGAAGAACACTGGATGAGCTGGAGAAAAGATGATGGACACACAGGAATACCCCTCCAGTGTATGCATTTTCAGTGGTCAGGATGTGGCAACCCTTTCTCACACTATAGTTTCACTGCTATTTCTGCCTCTCTGATGCCATGAACTTTTTGTTGCCTTCTTTAAATGTTATTTTCAATTTTTGCTGGTTGCTACACTTCTCAGTAACTGCATTATGTCTTTCCATGAGCTGTCTGGCCTAAGTTTGTTCCTTTGTTGATCCAGCTCTGCTTAATCAAAAGGAAATCCTACACTTATTTCCTAATCCAATTGTGATACCATACATACCTCCTCTACTATATGAAGACSATACAGAAAATATTTATTTCATGCACGAGTTTTCTAGGCTATACATCAGACTAATGCAAGCTGTGAAATAGAAGCAAATAAGCTGTGTATTCTGACTTGCCATTTTCCTCTCTGGTCTCTTTCTTAAGTCTCCTCACTATTAACCTTAAATTTGTTAATTTAGCCTAAATTCTGAACTCAGCTCCTCACAACTTACCTAACTTGATTGTGATGAATCTCTTCTAGTTTAGTACAAAAGAAACTCAACTCATATCGAAGTGACAAAGGCCACCGGTTAGGGACTCTCTCGCACCTGGGAGTTCGGCCATTAAAATAAGAAAGGGATGTAAGGGAAGGAGTTCTGCAAGGAAGAGCTTYAGAGGAGGAATGAATGGACTGCATAATTGACTCAGATTCTATCCAATTTTACCTTACAATTTTCTAGTCCTTATGATTTGCTGTGGGTCATTTTGTCACCTCGCTGTGCATCTTCTATAATGAAATAGTGTTAGTTCTCTACAACTGTTGTGATTGCTCCATTTTTATGGATCAAAGTAGGCAATCATAAAAATGCATGATTGTAAGAGCCAGCTTTAATACAATAATAACAATAATTGCTTAGTCTCGCAGAAAAATAAAAGACTGATGAGCGTGAGGGACAAAAGAGTTATCTTCATAAGAAAAAGAGCCTGAATGAAGGCTCTCCTGTCAGTACAGCTCCAGTAAGTTGCCTAGTTCAGGAAAGTAATTGTTTGTATTAATTCAAACTTCCCAAACTCTCTRCTGTTGACAGTAAGTTATCAAATAAATTAGAAGGAAAGGAAGTAAGGTAAATACCTTACTGACACACACACACTTCTGTTTGTAAAGTTTGCTGGAATTGAGGACTGTAAAACCCAAGAAAGTGGAAGGCAAAAGAAAAGCTCCTTCCTTTGTATCTTTCCTTTGCAAATATTTAATAACATTGTAATAAATGTTTACTAAAAAAAAAAAAAGAAAATAGTCTCTGAAATTTACTGTGCCAAATTTAGAGACTACTCAAGCRTTAAGCTGTGAAACAAGGGGATTTCAGCCTTGATTTAAATGCAAATCTCAACCCAACCTTAACTTGGGAGTCATTAGCAACACACCATTATAAATGAATCCATTCAGTGTATTTACAGTGCTCAATTTTACTGCTATCCTTCCTCCCTGAATGTACCATTCACCAGTCAGGAGAGACTTCTACTTGATAAGGTGCTGTATACAGGATACTACTGCCCAAGAAAACTAATTTTTTCATTAATGCAGGTTTTACATGTTTTTTTATTTTTTGTTTCTTCTGATAATTTTCTACTTGAATGCTGTATATGTCCAATATCATAATTCATGCTGACAACTATACAGCATTTATATGTACTCTATAACTGTAGAAATGGCGGCATTTATGCAAAAAGAAATTCAACCTTTTTTGTGAAGTGCGAGTTTTTGCTATAATATGCATCAGTTCAGCAATGCATATAGCAGTTGAATGCTTAGGTGTTTCTTGTGTCTGTKACTTTTGCTACAGATATTTTGTGCACTATTTCAATGGTTTGAATACTTATATTCAGCTTMATAGTGTTGAGAAATGCAGATATGTTGGATTCTGCTTCAGGTAAATAAAATATGTAATAATTCCCTTGGTTTTTGAAATTGTACAAACAGATCTTTTTTTCTCATCTCAGCTGGTCAGCCGAGTACAATTTTTGCTGAGTGTTAGTTTCCAGATGGTCCATCACAGTTTCTCAGGGTCTTCACTATTGCTATAGGTCTATCTGAGCATAAAGCCATTTTGAGAGAAAGACTTGAGAAGTAGCCTTTTCAGTTTGCCCAGTTAAAAYCATGTGACATTCTAATGTTTCCTGATACAATTTTAGGGGATAGAAGAGCAGTTTCAAGGATTTCTCATAGGGAAAATAAAGTCTTTACCGTTGTGGAAGAAAGGAAGGGACTTGATCACCAAGCTACGTGCTCTAGCCCAGAGCTCTTGTAGTTGAATTCCTGAAGATTTTTCATGAAAGCAAATTTGGAGCTTACTTTCTGACAGGGAGCTAAAACATATGAGAACTAACACATTTCAAAAGTGGAAGGATACCAGGGAGGACCTCTGCAAGTACTTTACCTCACAGTTGGTTGCTGCTTGTTGATGAGCAAAGGGAGAAGCAGGCTCAGGAAAAGAGGTATCTGCAGGTATTTCTGCAGAGAGCAAGAGACTTTATTAAAATTGGTGAAATCTCTTGTCTATTCCAGTTATATGCAGAGGAATGGATTTCCCTAGGTTTTGAGTCCTGTCAGCCCAGGATAACAGGGTGTGAGTGGGGCTGGAAAGGACAGGGATTCTGATGTGGTGAAGACTGGGACAGCTGCCCCAGTGCAGAGTGGGAGGTTTCACCTAACAAATGTTGCCACCTTCTCAATTGATTTCCCAAGTCATTCTGCATYGTACATTCTTCCCTAATAAGGAAATCTCAGTTTAATTCCTAGTATTCAGCTCTTGTGAATGCGGAAACACTTTTGGTTGAAAATGCCAAGATGGGGTAATTCAGTTTCCCAGGCTCCTGGGTAGAGGTTTGAATTAGAGCTGAGCTTTCAGAAAGAACACCAGCAGTAGTATATATCTTTGGTATAACATAGATACATATATATAAAACAGAGAGAATGAAAAAGGTATGTTATTTCTATTTTTCTGCTTCTGAGAAAATCTGTCAGAAGAGTTAAATAGAAACTTAAGGTAAATATTTATGTTCCTCAGACATTTCCTGTATTGGAATGTAGATATTAACTTCTTTTATAGTCAGATTCATTGCTTGAACATATTTATTCATTTTTAATCAGTTTACTTCATTTTAAAATAGCTTTGTACTTTCCTTCCATGCCAACACTTTATACTTTATTTAAAAGCAAATGATAGAAGTGAATATCTGATTATGGAAACCCACTGCAAAACAGTCTGCCTACTTATTGTAAAAACAAATCAAACATCCAAACATGATTTTTAATAAAAGTTTGAGATCAAAGGACAAAGTGGCTGTGTTCCTTGCAAAACAGCAAAGAATCCTTATTTTAATGTATTTGAATAGGGCAGGTGGCACTAGCAAATTACATTACAGTCCCCAGRTAATGAAACAAGGAAAATAAGCAATAAAATATAGCTTATTTGAACTCACTGCCACAGCGAATGGTTGGTTTTATTTTAGAGCTCAATTCTTGTCACAGTTCCTTCATTAAAGACAAAAATTGGTTGGCACCTGCTCACAGCTTATGACCTGTTCTTTTCAAACAGGGATCCTGTTTTTGTGATCCCAACCTCAGCTTCTGCAACAAACCCTACACTGATCTTACCTGGATCATATCTAAGCTCTTGTATCAGCAGACTGCCTGTTTAGTAAGGCTTCCGTGGGTAATTAGATAATATGCACCGGTTGCTTGTTGGTTCCTGAATTTTGGTCTGTAAAGCCCCGAAGAGTAGGTAGCGTTTCTAATGACAGTCGTTCACGTTCCCGTACAGCCGTGGTGGTGGAACAGAGCCTGCATTTCCAGAAGTTTAAAGAGAAATGTCTGAAAGTAGAGTGAGCTTTATAGAACCATCCAGAGTAAGGTAAAGTCCTTCCTATGTCTAAATAACCTGAGCTGTTGGTCGTGACAGCGCATGAGCAGAAAGTCTGGGGAAGGGGCAGAAGTCAGGTTAGACAGTATCTGCAGAGAGATAAACCTATTAAAGGTTAGAAATCTGGGTTGGTTTGTTGTTGGTTTGAGTTCTGCTGGTGGAGGGAAACAAAAGGCTGCTTAATGATTTCTGAGTGTTGCTTGGGTTAGGACTCAAGCCGCTCTGTGCTTTGGATAGATGAGTCCAAATAATTGCCATAATTACCCTTTGTGGGGCAGCAAGTGAAAAGGGGAAGGCATGCCAGAATTTTATGGCATTTCTATAGATTTTAATGGAAATACTAATGCATAATACGTGGTTAAAATTCAACTACATATGCAAGACAAAAATATGTTGCAAAAACACTCTGCTATATAAATAAATAGAAATGAGTAAAATTGCACTTGATAAAAATGTGAACTAAAGCCAAAATAATTTAAACTGGCCCAGAGCCAAAACATTTCTTTTCTTTGGATTTGGCTCCTAATTGAAGATGAAAATAAAACAGATGCTAGAAATGTCAATTAAACACATTTTTCAATCTGTTTTTGATAATCTCTAGCTTTTTATACATGGGCAGACTTCTGCTTTTCAAATCACTGCTATTTCTTATTTTTATTTTTTTTTAAGTCTGGAATTATGTTGCTGCCATAGTGTATGGCTTGGTGTGTGGATAGTTAATATGTTCCTGTAAGCCATTTTTGCATACCATTTTATAGCAGTTAGTAAGTTCTTCCAGAGAACATTGCAATTAGTTTTGTAAACATTTCTGTAATGGCTATTACAGATTATTTCTGTAAAGTGATTCTAAGCTCTTCTTTGCTTTAAATGTTGTATGAAATTCTATATATTTTAATAGTTAGGTGTCTGCAAATAAAAAATCAAGTTAGATGTGTCAAAAATGTGGTTATATCGATAGCCTACTTGTTCCAATTTTATAAATGAAAAGTGTAGTGGCTGATTCTATAATATCTGTAATATCTGTCAAGGATCCTTACTGTAAATGGGAACCTCAGAAACCTGTAAGGGTTACTGAGGGTAACCCTTTTGAGAGACTTCAAAAATTTCATTTACCTCTACCTGTTTGCTATCTTTGTTCTCAGTTTTCTTGGACCAAAGAATCCAGCTTGACCGGTCTGATTTTGCTCACTGCTCTGCTTCTTGTGAGAAAGTTCTGCCAAGTCTTCTCAGGAGTTTATACATCAAAACCTTAGAAACTGTATACAAATTGCTCTCTTGTTTTTAAAGAAGGAGCCTCTAGAGGTATAAATCAGGAACTGTATTTGATCTTTCATGTGGCCTTTCTTTTAAATAAAGGAATAGTTCACTTCTTTGATACGATGGTTTGAAATGTTTGATGTTGGCCACTTTTATAATCTGACAGCTGTGTAAAGCTGTAGCTGAGTTSAGTTCTTCCCTAGCATGAAATGTGAGTCTCATATAGTCCAGGGTGCTACAAGGGAAAACAGGAGAGGCTGCATAGCCATCCATCCTCCTGTCTGCATGTCCTCCCTTTCTTCTACCACCACTGTTGAGGGCAAGGTACTGTAGAGCTGTCTAGTGATCYAGTCCAACATGTCATAGCTCTGGGGAAAATTGGCATAGACCCTCAAACTATTATTTGCAACTTGACTATACGCAGCTGGAATAGCCATGGATTTGTTATTTGTAACACATCCATGAATTTCACCACAGGCCTTTCAAGCGATATTGAAGCATCTGTGAATCAAACTGTTCCCCAGCTGTTCATTCACTACCTGCAGATTCTTCTAGCATCGYGGCCCTATTAATACTGATGGTTACACTGCATTCCTGGTGAGCTCTCACCACACTGCTCCTCTCCTACTGCAGCTACAGGCGTTAATTCCCAACAAGATGATGAGTGTTATTTCTTTCAATAAAAAGTTCTTGCCAATAGCTGGAGTTCTTCCCAATGTTTCACTGGCAGCTGTCCGTGTTTAAATTTCAACCATTTTTTTTTTTTTTTTGTTTCTTTGTGAGCCAGTCAGAACCACCCAAGGTGATCTCCTACTTTAAAAAAGAAAAAGATGACTATTTCCATATTTCTGTTAGGAAAGGAAAAAAATGATTTACAGGCTATGAAGAATTATAATGAATACCCAACAAATGTTGTTCTGGAGCTTATCTTCAAAAACRCAAATCAGCTCAGAAGTCCTTAATAAGTAGCCTTATCAATAAAACCTCAGAAATTGTAATTTCTTTTTACAATGAGGATATATTTTAGGTTTTAATTAAAAGCTTTTAGTGATAGTTAAATCATTGTAATCAGTTACATTTTTTTAAGAAATACATCACATTTGTAGACTGAAAATTATTTGAACCTTTAGTTGGTTCTTCGTTAGATGAGAGCAGTGGAAAAAGAGATTAGAGCCTGGTTGCTGTCTTCAAACTTGGAGTGAATTCCTTGGATTTTCAAGTGTACTTAGTGTTATTTTAAACTACMAACAGGTGATATCTGAAGTTTGTGATGCTCAGATAGCAATCTAGAGACTTTGGAGCTTCCCAAATTTCATCTGAACGTGCCTAAGGCCAAACCTTTATTGCAAAATGCCTATGATGACTGTGTGCTTCATCCTGAGAGACACAGGAAAGCTCTTGTTTAATGTCAGAAAGCTTAAACAGCGCTGATCAGTCCATGCTCTTGATCAGGGAAACACATTTTCTTCATGTTGTGAAGAAGTTCCAGGTGGGCAGAAACTTTGAAATGTGCTCAGCACTGCTTTGAAATGTACAGGGGTCTTACTGACTTTAAGGCAAGTTTTGCTCTTGACCATGATAGASTCAAAGTTTTCTTTATTCTTAATGGATCTACAGATTTAGGCTTTGGGAAGGATCTCACACCCTGTATGCTAATTCATAATTTAAGCTTCCTTAAACTTCTCAGGTGCCAGTAAAAGTGTAAAAGCAATTAGTGCATTGAAAGAAGATGGAATTGCTTTTTCATTTTTTTTAATCTTGTGTTTTATCAAGGTGATTTTCTCATGCGAAGTAGCAGCATCCTCTGCTGCTATTAATCTATACACCTTGGCAGGGGAAGCTGAAATGACATATACCTTTTCTCAGATACATCCTTTGAAGAGAGCCATCAAACACTAGTGCTGTTCACCCACTGAGAGACATGGCTGTTTGGCTTGCGAGGAGAAATGAGTGATACATGCCCAGGTATCTTACTGGGACTTAGCTAGTAAGATGCATTAGCCCTGTTTCACAGAGAAACAGTGGTAGTGATACGAAGAGTTATCACTTCCTACGTTAAGATATGTTTTTTAGGGTTTTTGTACATGGTGTACATTTTTTACATCTTTTCTTTTTTTGTTGTTGTTTTGTTTTTGTGGCCACTAATTCTCAGGGATGATAAGTTTAGGCAAATACTGTAACAATCATATTCCTGTCAATGAGCTTCAAGTTCCCATTAAGAGAACTTTATTTATGTGGTTTTCATGGATTACACTAAAATGTGTTGCATCTTTACTAAAGATATGTCCCCAAGTATTTTTTCTATAAATATCTGATAACTTCAGGAAGAACTGTTACTTGAAAATAATAATCATCTGTGTTCCTTTCTTGGAGCTCACCTCTCAGCACTAGCATATGACCAGAGAAGAGATTTCAGTCCTTAAAAGTTAGAGAAAAAGAACTGATTTCATTTCAATTATTTTACTATACTTTTGCTGTAAACTGTCTTTGGCATTAGGAAACCTACATGACCCTCTGCAGCCAGGCCATCTAGCAATGAAGTGGACTGATGATTAATAACAATAGATCTTACATTTCCTTCTGCTTCCTATGCCTTGGGTTTGTGGTTCTGATCTTTCACAGATGAAGTTGCTGTCTGGTTTAGCCTAAGTTCTCTGAGGACATTTTTCTGTCAGCTGAGGCACTACCACTGAGTTCTCAGCACTTTTTATTTTGCTAACAGTCTTTCAAGCAAAAATATTTTACAAGCCCATGGAAACATCTGGAATTCACGTGGGCTTATTTTCTCAACAGTCTTCAACAGTTGGGCCAGAGTGATATAAATGAAGATATGGTCTGACCAAGAGGAAAAAAAAAAAAATTGTCCCTTTGTCTTTCAATACARCTTGAGGTATGGATATGCCAGAGAAGATGGGAAAAGAACAGCTAAGCAGGTAGCAGATACTGTATATTTGGGCAGGTTTTGTACTTAATGGTACCCCAGCTCTGCTGTTGCAGTCACCCTGGGTGCTCAGTGTGCTGCACCCATCCGTAGATGGCTCAAAGCTTCTTTCTGGGTTCAGCTAACCATTATTAATGGTTGTGCTCAGCGGAGTGGCTGCAGTTTTCCTTTCTTAAGSCAAAGTTTTTCATTTTTTTCCTCAATGAATTCAAGTAGTGAGTATTTCTGTTCACTCCATTTAGAGGCTGAAGATTAASAGGAACATCATATTGCAGGTATTATTAGACAAAAACAATGGATATTAAGCCATTATTTGTACATTAGCAAGTTTTCCCCAGGTAGGTTTTATCATTTCAAGACATTTTGTTTTGTGTTGTTGTTCTTTTTTTTTTGTCTAATCACCTCTAAAATTATGAACACTCCAAGAATAAAACATCCTGAATAGCAAAGCAGCTTGAAATATTCATAACTAAGAATGCAACTGGTAATGCTCATAAACAAAGTTGTTTGGAGACCCCTTTATTAATTTTTAATTTATTTTCAGTCAATTCCTTATTACTTCCGAATTCCTGTAGGGGATTCTGTTAATTAGTCATGTGTAAAATATTCATTAAAAACAGCTTCCTATTTTCTTCTTTTATTGCAAATTTACATTTCTAATCTTATAACCAAAATAAATGCCATTGGGTAGGGAGACCACATTAATTTTGATCAACCCCTTGAAGTCAAGAAYCCAGACAACAAAAGATATAGTAATAAAATTGTAGTTTCATTGTGATAGCAACTAGATAGAAACAGGTATGGGTGTTTTAAACTGTAGTCTAGAAGAGATATAAATGACAAAAAAAAAAATAGATTATTTCATGAAGTATTTTGGAGGGAGAAAAAAAAACAGAATATTAGTCTACCACTTTATATGCACATTTAGCCTTCTGCATGTGATAGGTCTGCATATAGGAAAATATATTAYTTTTCCAATCTGGCATAATCTGGCCCAAAATGGAGGGAAATATTTCAAAACAAATTGTGATTAAGTATTTTTTCAGTCCCACTTTTTATCTGATGCTTGAGAAGAGGAAATGCTCTCTTGTGATTTAGTTGTATGTCTGGATCTCACAGATCTGAATTCAATTTTACTTCTGATATAGAGTCACTTCCTGGCAACTCCCTGAATCCCTCTGGACCTCAGTTCTGTCCATGTAAACCTTGACTCATATTTCTGGCCTTATGAATTCTTTGGACTTATACTCAGCTTTAAGTAGGCGCTGAAGCCAGTGGAAATGAGGGATTACTGTTAGCTGGAGAGGCTGAACATGTGCCTGAGTGCTGCTGGGATCAGAATGTATGGAGGTAGAAGGAGGAGGTGTTTCTGTCTTTAAATTGGGTGGAAAAATGTGGAACATCATTCTGTTTTGGAGATTATCAGCTAAGAAATGTAGTATAAAATACTCTATTTTGGTATTATATTATTCCATTTTTAACCTTAAATTATAATGTATCATTATATTGTAATTTCTATAAAGTTAGGGCTAAATTGTTGTTTATTCTTTTTTCTCAGCTGCCCTCGTATATATCAGTGTAAGCATAAAAAAAGCTGAGAAAAACCTGTAAGAGTCTATAAAAAGTTCTGTGTACAAAACAGAAGCTAAGCCAGTAACCTGGCAAAGACCTATGTTAAATGAGGGGCTATTCTTTTCTCTCAACGGGGCACATCTCCCACTGATGTCAGGCATATGGCTAATTTGCTAAAATAAAGCCAGCTTGGTTTCTTTCTCTTCTGCTGTCAGGATGGCAGATACTCCAAAAGCAAATGTTGTTGTTATTCTCATTCCTGCAGAAAAGACACTAAAAAAGCAGAGAGAAATACTCTAGAAATATTACTTACTGTCAAGTGGCAGCCTCTGAGRATATAAGTTTTGGCAAAAGATTAGCCAAAGCTGCAGTGTTTACCCTTTAATCTCTTTTTGCACTAAATACAGAGAGGATGGTGTGGTTTCCTGCCAGGCAGAGGAGACAGCAAAAAAGTAAAAACACACCCTGTTAGAGGATGGGAATGTAAAATTCTGTATATTCAAAGGTAAAATCAAGGCAACATAAGACGACAACAGAAACTAATATTCCAGTCTGAGCAGATCTGGACTGAAACCAGAACAATTGGTTTCTGTTGAGGCTAATCAGCATAATTTCGCTATGCTACTGTTTTTGAAAGGTTGTGCTTGCTGTCAAACAAGTTGAGTTGTAAGACTGTAAGGCAGGTTCAGGGCATTTATACAGTGATCAGCGACCCCTGCGAGTCATTATCTACTGCTCCAGGGGATGACACCAAAAAAAAACCACTCCAAAACTGTGGCTGGTGAAGACCAATGCGCCAGAAGGRCCAGAACAAACTAGGTTTTTTGACACCTCAAGCGGTTATGCACTTTGGACTTTTCAAAATCCCAACCTGGGCAATACAATGGAGGATAAACTTTGGTCTGTGTGGAAAAGTGCTACTAGAAGGAAAAGCAGAGTTGTTGGAGAACTTGGTGTAGAGAGGCAAGGCTGAATTTCACCTAGATCAGGAAAATCTCAGGAAATTTCAGGTTGAATTTTCATTTCATGAAGCTCTTTCTTTCTTTGTCATTAAAAAAAAAAAAAAAATCATTTGCCCATGAAATGCATAGTTCATGTTGTTCTGAATATAACTAAAGCAATTTAGAATTGCTTTGAAGCTTTTCTCTAGATCGAGAATGTTATTGATCTAAGGCTCACCACCCTGTTTTTCAAGCAGTTTGTCACACTTCTAGAAGAAGTGGTGAGAAAYTGCAACCACTCATGTTTGGCAGCTTTTCTGTATTCAGTGTGCATMGGTAGAGATTACTATACAATAGGCACAGGCAGCAAAAAATGTCCCTATGTATTTATTCCAGGACAATACTGTTTTTTCCAATGGATTTACTATGTATGTTCTTCCTGTGTTTTATCCACTGCTTTTGGTTCATCACCCTATTTCTAATCATTTTCTAAATAATACTTAAAAATTTAATTTAGAAATTGTGACTCATCATCCTCTCTTGACGTAAAAGCTCCTATAACTGCAGCCCAGTCAAGACCCAGTCCTCCTCAGAATYATTTAATATATAAAACATCAACTCCTAAGATATGATTATTTATTGCTGCTTCCAATTCCAACAGCAGGTTTGATCAAGATCRAAATAATCACTGCCTTAAAATCATTAGAGATTATGTTGTACAATGTTGGCTGAGCTGAACCATGCCTCAGCCTGATAATACCCTGTCTGAAAACTAATCACCATCCACCATATCATCATCTTGAGCCAGCAATTCATCTCCATTATCTGAGTGACTCCTCTGATTGCAGCTAGATCAAAACATCTTGCTGAAGTCCAGATTAATTTTGCTTCATCCTTTTTTGCCCAATTTAATATGTGAAAAAAAGCCAATCAGTAATGTTAGCCTGAGCTCAGCAAACCTAAGCCAGCTCTTGTGAGCTGCTTTCCACTCCATCAGGTCTCATAACTTAATTYCCGTGTGATCCTTTTAAGTTCCTCACCTGGAACAAAAGCCAGGTTAAAAGTTTAAGTGTCCAGGTCACTCATCCTTGCCTCTCCATTTAAACTGGAGCGCTMCATTTTGTTCAACATTTGGGTACCAGAGCCCAGGCTGCCAAATCTGTCAGCTATTTCTGCTGACGTCTCTGCTCGTTCCTTAGCAAATTCCTCGGGCCCCAGTGACGCAGCCCTTCAGATCCTGCAGATTTCTTTTGTTAACTTTTCTAAAGTATGTTTACATACTCTTTACTGTAGCTTAGTTTTACATTTTTCATTGTTGCTCCCAGTACATCTGTATTCCCAGTTCTTTCCTGTTGAAAGGCTGAAGTATTTATATAGGAATTTTGCCATGTTCAAGCCCTTGGTGATTGTTTCTCTCCTCCATTATTCAGAGGCCTCACTTTGTCTTTTGTTTTTCTTTTCTCCTGGCCATTTCTGAAAAATCCCTATTTAATTTTTTTTCTTTACTACTACAGCACACATGACTTCATTATATTTTTAAGCACATCACTTTCTTCCCTCAGTTCTTGACTACTAGCAGGTATGCTAGGGCTTTTTTATAATATCTCACTGTCTTAAGACACTTTATGCAAATTGTTTCTATACCTAACAAAGTTCTGTTTTGAAGGAGAAGGGTTTTAATGTTTTAGTCGAAATTTTTGAATGCAAAATCTGCAACGTTAAAATGCTAAATAATGAAAAGTGTGTTTAACTAGGTCAGAGCAAAAGTTTTAACAGCAGCTTTCATAGGTCTTAAAGTAATTAAGAAAGAAATTGTGAAATGTATTATTCCTGTGGCAAAGTTACAGAGTATATCTAATTTGTGTCATGTTGTATGCATTTATACAGCAACTGAGATCATTTCTGAGTAGCCCYGTATTTTGATTCTTTTGCCTCAGTAACGGGCTTCTGGTGAGAAGATGGTAGGGAAGACGGTAGAAATGGCTGCTTTCATGGTCTGACAGAGTTTTTGATGGAGGATTTCCGGTTTTGGTATTTCCTGTCCATCGTTGATTCCTCTTGGCTAGCTATTTATTTATTATTGATGTCATGCTAGTGTGTGGAAAGGATAATTGTGCRGAGAATCGTATACAAACTACATGCTAATTGTTTTGAAGGATACTGTGTATGCTGCAGGCTATAATTGTTTTGGAAGATTGCACTGCATTAGACAGAGAGGATATTGTGCCCTCTAGGACTCCCAAGATGTGCATTTTAGATCCTGYCTCGCTAAAGGCTTCCTGCATAACCTTGGTGCATTCCCGACTCGCTCTGTTCTTCAGGTTCCCAGCTCCACGGCCAAAGCGCAAACACTCGTCTTTCATCTTTCCTGGTTAGGCTGTCACGTGTGTCACTGGTTTGTTCTTGATATTCTTTCCCAGACTGGTCGCCTTGACTTTAGTGGGATAACTTCAGTGCATGAGAAGGCTAGAAGACTTTTTATTTATTTATTTTTCCCAGGACTAGGGCCCATTAGCAGTCCAAAAGCTGAATATAAAGCTTGAACCAAAATAGCATTACTGCTAGGTGAATTGTGTTGCCTTCAACAAAACATTTTTGGAGCTGGCATGTCATAATTACAAAGCCGGAAAAATCAAATTACATGATGCTCTGGAAATGAAACAATCTGGTAATTTTCTTACACTTTCTACCAAAGGCATAAAATCTGAACTTTTCCCCTTGGAAGCTTAATTCCCTTCATTTAGCCCATAATATCTCTAGCCTTTTGTTTTCTTTCCTAAGTATATTTCCCTGTTATGAGAAGACATGTTGTTTTTATTTGTAAAAAACTTCCAAAAAGAATCCATCTTCAGACTTTAAGGTGACTTTGCCTTATTGTGAAATAAACCGTAATATCTGCGCATTTTATACATTTGAACCGTGGAGTTGTACCGTCAGAGTGTACATAGTTAATACAGCACAGATTTTTAATGTTTCATCTGTTAGCCTTTAAAAATTGCCTTCATATACCCCACATTGACTTTTGTGGATCCCAGCCTATGGTACCCACTGAGTGGCTTCGCCAGCCCCTCCTGATGAAAAGATGATGCAGAAATTCTCAGTGGAGGCAAAGACAAGCACAGATTGAAAAATACTGGTGTTCAATTGGCCATTTTTCTTAAGCCCCCTTGTAAGCTTTTTTTTTCTTTTTATGATGGCATGCACAGAATAGCTGCCTAAGGGCATGCTTATTATAGACTGTATTTTAAAACTGATTAAAAATAAATTCTCCATGCCTGTCTGAAACTTATTCCACAGAGAATCTTGTTTCATATCAGACAAGTAAAAAGATCTGTTGCTTAGTTAACTAGRTTCACCTTTTACCTAAGTACATTTAAAAACTCATATCAAATTTCCATTACACTTCATTTATTATCCAGTCTTTCTGCTTTCATCAGAAAAAGCATTATAATGACTATGACTTTGAAAAGTTTTATAACTAAAATCTAAGCGCATATATATGTATATAAATTTTATTTTATTTATACTATATATATAAGAATATATATATATATACACTTGATACCATAATAAACAGGCTTGTCTTTGCAGTCGCGCTGTAACACACAGGACCTGGCAACCTGWCAGATGGCAGAATGAAGAGGTAAATCGCAGAATCTGCAAATTCTAGCCATGCACATGGGAATAGATTCTGGGCTTTCCAAGAACTTGTGGAGAAAATGAAACTTGGCAGGACCCATGTGGAAATTCATTTCATCTGTTTTCATTTTACACTGTCTGTCATCTAGTTTTTGATCACTAAATGAAAAAGAAAAATGAAATTCTGCCATATGCATTCTATAAATTTCAATTTAGCTATCAGGTGTCACACCTGCCACAACTTTGCTTTTTGCTGCATTTCAGACAACAGACATAATCGTTTGTTTGTGTTACCTATGTTGGTTTGGGAAAGTTTATTTATGGTATTATTTGCAGTAAATCTGCTAGTTTCCAACTATCACTATATAAACCTATCACTTGAAATATAGACAGTTATGTCAGCTCATATAGGAAACATATTGTATAATGTTAATTAAATAGCAATATTTATACTCTCTGCTCCTCCACTGGAATGCTTTGAGCCCTGAAGTCATCTGTTACGACACTTTGAGCAAATTCGCACTGTTTCAGGTACAAATTCACCTAAACAGAGCAAGGCAACCTATATTTGCCATTTCCAGCTTGTCTAGCCAAGGCCCAAAGCAAGTGCCTGGAGAGGGGCGGGCAGGGAGGTTTGCCACCAGCTCGGCGTTCCCCAAATGCAAGTCCCCTTGTAACTGCTGTACATTAAGCAGGTTGGGACATGCTGGCTTTGGTGGCTTTGCCCATGAAACCTGGCTAGAAGCAGCCCCTGTCCCCACGCACCACAGGGAGACTCCCAGACTGGAGCACTTCAAGGTTCCAGGACCTTCCCATCCTCCCAACAGCCCTGGGGATTGGGCGTCCTCATGAATCGCTTACGTTTAACTTCATCTCTCAAAACCTAAGTTTCCTATTTCTCCCAAGAGGAGGACTCTATGCAAGGTAGATTGTTGTTAGCCAACAGCCTTAATGTCAGCAAGTTATCTCTCSATGAGCTTTCAGATATATTGATGCTGGCACTTCCATCTTAATCATTCTTTCTTGAAAAAATCAAAAGTATAGTTGAAAACCTCATTAATAGACTTATCTCCTCTCCATGAGAAAATTAGAGGTAGGTCAAAATCTGTTGAAAACAGTGATTTGGTAGCAATGAATTTTTCCTTTTCAATTCATTCTGTTTCAATTTCATTGGACTGTGTATAGAAGAGATGGATAGAAAAGACAAACTGAGACTGAAGTCAAAATGTTTTGCTCTGATGCAATATCTTGATATTTCAGCATTTTATACTGAGAACTTTTCTACATGAAGATCTTTTTGCTTTTACTATTTTAATTTTTAAAATAATACATTTGGTTTTTCAAACAGTTTATGCTTTCTCATTTTGACCCAAGTTTTTGGAAGTGTTTCAAGCTTTTTGGAACTCATGGAAAATCAGAAAAGCTTCATGTGGTTATGCACAGAGTAGAAACATAAGCCTATAGATTTACCTTTTTTATTTCCTCTTTTCATATTCTTTAAAGAATAAATCTCTGAGCTATAATGTGAGACCAGGTATGCAAAACATGCAAGCATAATCTATTAAATATTATTCCAGTAATAAACTGTAAGTCATATGGCAGCCATATTAATGAATCTCCCTGATACCATGTACTGCATTATATACCTGGGTTTTGTTATTTTGGATTACAGGATCATGATGTCTCTTTTTTTCTTAGTTGGGGGTTGGGGGAAGATTAACAATTACATACTACTTCAGCTTTAATTTATGCCATAATTTTCTGATGACAMTTCATTCCTGTATTTTATAGTTGGCTTTGGGTAGTAGGAATTTTGCTGGCTTTTCCATTAATTTCCATAATTTTGAAAAATTCCCGTTCATGTTCTAATAAATATGTTGGTCTTGGATTTGAGAAAAATATATTTACTCTGAGGGATAAGGAAGAGGATTCATGGGGTGAAGGTGAACATCTGTATAGTGACTTACTGGATATGATTTTTGAAAATAATCCAGTTGGGTTATAATGAGAAAACAGCTGTGGGGGAAGCTGTCATGTTGCATACAGATAAGTATTATACAGATGTACCRATGTTCTTTCTATGCACATACATCCATATACATCCAAAGGTGAGTACATAATTCAGAGCATGATTCATAAACTTCTTAGCTWCCTACAGCATAAAATTTGGAAAAATATCATTATATTAGCACTAAAACTTACTTGGCAGTGACATTAATTTGACATATAGCCTAAGGTAACTTTTTTTTTCATTCTCCTTGATTTCCTCCTATTCCATAAGCTTATAGTTTAATAGTACTGTAAGTTTTTAGGTGTGCTTTTTTTGTTTGTTTGTTTTTTCATGGAGTAATGTCAAACCTCTCTGCTACAAGGATATTCAGATGTTGCCAGTTCCATCGTGGTGGTGTTGCTGCCTCTGCAGTTCGGCTGATGCTGCACTGCCTGTGCACGAGCTGGCTCACCCTCGGAGCTGGTAACCTCCCTGAGCACCTTTCCTAGGAAATCCATTTAAGTGTAAAGATACAGTGTGTGTTATGCCTGCATTTCTGAAGCAAGATGAAGCCCCATATACCTATGAATAAAACCATTTGAGAGTCAAACACATCAGAGCCTGTATCTCCAGCTTTTTTAGAAAGTGACATATTTAATCATTTAAACTCCAGTGCTCTATTCATAATTAAGGTTTTTTAATGATACAGAGGTTTGCATTCCAATTAGCACTTGCAAAGAAAGTTTTCGTGTTCATGTTTCATGTTTTCATGAGCAATAGTGCTTTCCCTCTCCTCAGTTTCTCTCTTGCTCCACTGAGACTGCAACGACGTGTCAGGAAGAGCATCTCTCTTACCTTCTGATTGAACAAAACTCTCTTAGGCTTCCTTTGAAATCTTGAGGGCTTGTCACTTGAGATTTTTTTTTTTTTTAAGCATGAACAAATCTTGTCAGCCTAAGCTGAGAAATCAGCTGTATTTTATCAGCACTTTGGGATCAAAATTCACATGCAGTATTCAGCAATGGGTGCTGTTTGTGAGCCAAARCTAGAGGCTACAGTCTGCTTAGGAAGACTCTCTCTGCTGGCAGAGGGGGAGAGAAATCAGTTTCTTCCTTGAAAATACCCTTTTACAAAAAAAAAAAAAAAAAATAGCTCAGACATTTCAATTTTTGTGGTATATAAAGTGCCTAATATCTTGCCATGCTTGTTTATTTATGTAGGCACATTATGTTGAATTAACTCTGGTATCTTTGACTCAAAGTGCCTTGAAACCACACACAACTTTTTAAAGTGAATTAATTGGCATTCTAGTTTTTTGGTAATTAATCCTCCTTAAGACTGAGGTAATGCTGTTTTGCAGCAGGTCTATCACTTACCCAATTACACACTGATTGCTGCTCTCCCTAGTCTTCCATCTGGACATCTGCAGAGCTCTGGGACTCAAAGAGCTGCGTGCTTAGTCCCATCTGGAGGAGTGTCACAAATGCAAACATCTATAAGATGCTGTTGGAGTAAACAAAACTGAGATGGTAATTCCTGCTCCTACTCCCAGTGCCAAGCCAAAGGGAAAATGCTCAGTGATAGTGATGAAGATGGGACACAATCAAGCCTCTGTCAGTGCTCCCAGCACCTTCCTGGGAAATAGATAGTATCTTGGCAAGCAGGTCTACCAACGCATGCATATGGTGCAGTGGAAAGTTTCTCACAAATTGCTCTAAATAACCCAATAGGTGCCCTTTCTGCATGTTAGGGTCTAACCAGGATTTTTAACAGTGATCATTAATTATATGACAGAGCAAACAGGCGGGAGTTCTTCATGCGCAGTCATTCCTGAAACTATGCTGGAGCTTGCAAAAGCTGGGAATGGACTCTGTCCCTGTATGGAGCTGTATTTCCATGTATAGGGGCAGTATGGGAGATAAAACGTTGCCTGCCGTCTACTGCCAGCTTGTTGGGGGCATCAGGCACATTCCTCTCATTGCTCAGCAGATAGCTGCCATTCTTTCCAGTATGCCCAGTATGAAATAGTGGCAACATCACAAGCTTAAAACTGGACTGCTAGATTTCCCTGTAATATCATGTTCTACAGGGCAGCCTGAGAGCCAAGATCTCTGCCTTGGTTTAAACAAAATCTTTTTAATCTCAGATATGAGAAGGCAATCCCAAAGGTACAGATGTGAGTAGYAATGAGCTAATGCTTGGATGCAGAACAACTCTTGACAAATTTTATTGATTTTTAAAACTTTGCAGCACTGTGGCTGCAAAGTGGGATCTAAGTGTATGGATGTCACAGGATGTCATAAAGGAGAATTTTAGGCAAAGCAAATGATTTTAGTATGCTTGTTTTAAGACAGATTTTATCCTTAGTATTTTCCCTATAACAAGGTGTTCCTCCCATTTCTGAGGCTCTCGTCCTTCCTTCYCTGGCAGCACTGTGTCCTACAGTCCTAGCTGAATTTGCCTCATGTCTGTAGGGAATATTTGTCCTACTTGGGATGTTCCTTTCTTGCTGCTGCTGCCTTTCTAGTTTTTCTTTCTTCAACGTTGTAGGCAACAGCAATGTCTCTCCCACCTCTTCACTTCTGGGAGATGAAGAGGGTTTTCAGGTGGTGTTCTGCCATTTCAAATGAGYGCTAAACAGCTTAGGAGGATCATTACCTTCTCCAGCCTAAAATTATTCAATACTGCCTTCCTCAGAACGTGTCCAACCAGGCACTTATAGCTTGCCAAACAAAGAAGCAATGTTTCACTTTGTGAAAGCATTTGCAGAGAAATCCCTCCAAGGGGAAGGGGGATGGGGAAAAAACCTGCTTTTTACTTCATCCTCCAGATTTCCTTCTCCTGAAGCCATAATGCTACTCCTCCAGAGCTACAAAGCCAGATCCGTCTGACTGTATGAGTGCCAATACAAGGCATTATCCTGTTTATATTAAAGACTGCTGTAAGTGAGCAGTGTGTCTTCCAGGCTGCTCTCACGGCAGTTTAGAAATGGAACTGGCAAAACACACATGAGTTATGGGAGAAGAATCCCAGCAGTTTAATACTGCGGGTCTCAGGCCTCCTGCCAGCATGAGGAGGCATCCTAGAAAGCCCTGTGAGAARAATCCCAGGGCCGACATGCAAAAGTTTGTGCTGGCTTCCTAGGCAGAACTGCCAGCTATGAAGTCAGCAAACCAGATAAATAAATGAAATAGTTAACATGGGAATTTCTGTAAATCAGCATAGTGTGGGAATAGCATGGAAGTACTACTTCAGTTTAACAGTCTGGTCAGTGCACTGACTATGCTTGCTCCTTCTAAAGCCACCATGTAGACAAACCTAATATAATAATAAAATGTCAAGATAGCTTGATGTTTAGAACACATTTAATTCYACTGTAGCTCAAATCGGTTTCTTCTGGTCTTTTATACATTACATTGGAGAGCAAGAAATACAAAATATTTCTCATTCCATTTAGCATCTAGATACACACATAAAAATGTATTTTAATGAAATRCTTAAAGCATCTTTTTCCCATAACGTAGACCAATCTGAGAACCCTGAGAAAAGAATAAATTACAAACGTGCATAACAATCACAGATCAAGTTAAAAAACATGCAACAGCAAGGCATGAAGGGGAGAGTTAAGGGATTAGATGTGGAAGCCGTAACTCTAAAATTTGTATTATTCTAGATCTAAGCCCCACCGTTATCATTATTTGTAATGTTGTTTTTATATCCTGTYAAATAGTAGTTTGTTCACATCTCAGCTTTTATTGAAGGAGCTATTTGTGCAGCATTTTTGTTGGCAATAATCTGCCCTATAGTAATGGTCACTTAATTAAACTATTTGGAAGTTTACTTAAGGTGACATTTAAAATTGAAATTTCAAGTATGTTATTCTACAGTGTTCATTCTTGGTATTGTTCAGTAAAATGCTGTATTCAAGGAAAGCCATGAAATTACAATTCAAAGACTATGATAAGAATGGATTAGTTTTGTACCATTTTTAGCTCTCATTACAATTTTTGTTGCAGGACTAAGGCTACAGATTTAGTATAAAGTATATCAGGCTTTAAATTCAGCGATAAGTCATTGTTAGGACAGGGAATTTTGTGATAACACAGGCAGAAGATTAATCCACTCTGATGACAGCCTTACAAGTCTATGAGGAAAAGAACACGGAGCAAGATTTAGCCATCGCATTGACAAGGACAGTAAGGGGAATGAGAAATGGAACAAAATGAGTCCATTTGCATGACAACCTAAGACTATAATCATATGGTTCCATTCAAATCCTATAGTAATGGATCATAAAGAAAAAAGTATAAACAAGGCACATCATTTAAAACTATATTGTGCTCATCAACCTTTCCAGTATCTGTTGAAAACATAATCAGGGAAGAGAAATTAATTTCAGTCTGCTAAATTACCCTCTTGCAAATGCAGAAGGGATACAACAGAATTGTTCAAAGTTATTCATGTGGCTTTCATAAGTTTGAATAAATTCATTCTACTCTGTATTCACAAAGATGAGACTATCAAACTAGATCCTCAGCTTGCATAAAGCAGCATCGTTCCCTTGACTTCAGTGAGCTTAAAATCTTCTCAAAATCTCCAAGGAAACCCTCTTCTTGATAGGGAGGCTTTGAAAAYACTGAAATAAAAGATAATTTGAGATACCTAGGGGAGAATTTTAAAGAATGGAGATTGGCAAACAATATGAAATATAGAAGAGYAAATTTAAATGTGAATTTTACATGTCTCTGCAGTTCCCTGCAACACAATGGAGCTTTTCACACACATCCCTTCGTGTGCCCAAATCAGTTTGATAATGCTATGGAAAAGCTGTTTGTGATCTGAAACCCTGCATATCTCATCACTTGATTTAAATCAACTGTTCTGAGCTTAAAGGCAATAATGGTATATAATGCATATACTTATATAATGTGTATACTTATAAAATAACAAGACAGTAATTGTTTTATTCACTAAGTAATTAAAAATGCACCCTAGGCATAAGCACCAAGTAAATATGATAGCCTGACTGAAAAGCTCCTAAGTGCTTTGTCTGAAGGTCAGAATCAGATTTATATTAATTTAGGCCTGAACTTTTGCACTTTCTCGTCTAAACAATGGAATCCTGTTTTAATTTCCTTTCATTCTAAATGCAGTCAGTTCTATAAAGGAAGTTGCATATGAATATCTGCACGTCTCCTTTCCTGCAACCTTCTAAAGTAAGCTGTATCATATCGTATACACAGCACTGATTATGTCATTATACATAGAGTAGCACTATTTATTGGAAATATTTAGCATAGTTCATCTGAAGACACTGAATGGTTAAGTGAAATCTTCAGTGGAGCCAGCTTAGTCTCTGCGTGAGTAGATTCATTATATTTAAAAAGCAAGTCTATAGCTGTGCATAAACACACCTCTGAGTTTAGCTTGAGAGTTGCAGTCAGGAAATGTACTCAGTAACTGCTGCGACCTGCCTGAGTGCTCACCAGAACTGGCCATTACATACTTCTTGRTGGTTTTTGAGCTTTATAGGCTATTTTCCCTTCTATTTTGGTCATAATTCTAATACGTAGAACAGACCTGAAAACAATATATGTTGATCACCCAAAAGGCTAGACTTTTGTACAAGTGYGTGTGTGAATTTTGAAATCGTGTTCAGACAGAGCTTTGTGTAGAACCTAGATTTGGACTTACTGAAGGGACTGAAAGCGCTTCTTGTCCATGTACATATATATATGTATATACTTGATACTTATAACACTTATAAGTGTTTTTTACTTCTTTAAAATTAATAAGTAATGAAAGGTAGGGGGAAATATATATCAAACTGTTTAGCTGGTACCTCCATACAACTTCTTTAGGTGTACAAAAAAGGTTAAACCTATTTAATCTCTCTGCTGTAGCAATATTTCCCACGTATTGCATCACAGTTATCCAATTCTCTTTCTTATTCACAGTTTTGCTTCTCTGTTTTCCCTTTCTAGCACTTATCTGGATTTCAAATATAACCTTGATCTAGATTATGGTCACTRTGTGACATACAACATAAGTGGTAGCAGCCTGGGCAAGCAGGCTTGTCATTATAATCYTTTTTGACCTTGATTTATGATATATTTCATGATTTTGTTTTATAATACAGAGGGTCACATTTAAACAGAAGCTCTGTTGATGTAAGCAATATAACCTACATGAATGAGAGAGAGATTTTACTACCTGAAATGTGTAAGATTGCCAGGACCCTTTAAGACTAGACTTTGAAATCTAGTTGCCCACATAAGGTTTCATGTGACCGTGCACTGCCAGGAGAGAACAGACTAAGCAGTTGGTCGCCTAATTAACAGGAGTTGTGGATGACTCAGGTAGCATCTATACAGCCAAACATGCTAAGAGTCATCATCCTGTGTTGGATGGGACTGAGCAGAGTGACAGTATGGATTAAATAGAACTGATTTCCAATATAGCTGGAAATACAGGATTTCTCAGAAGTCAGTACAGGCAACAAAAACTGGTGAGGACTAGGAGCCTTTGCAGATGGTGAATGTGACAGGTCAGAAATGCAGTTGTCTCCTCTTCCAGCTTGTGTTGGATCCTCTTTGCAGGAGAAAGGCAGAGGTCTTCCAAAACATACAGTTGGTTCCTAAGACTATCACCTGTACAGAGATACCCCTCTCTCTGAGATAGGAAACTGGCATGTAAACACACAAGTTGAATTTTTTTGGGGAATATTTGTATACTATTTGTATATGAAGTAAAAGGTGAATTTTGTGTGTACATTTGTACTGGTAAATCTTCAGCTCTCGACTGTTTGCAGAAAGTGAACAAGGAATAGTCGTGACTGCTGTCAAAATGGAATTTGCTTTTAACTTCAAATGAATATTCATGAATAATTTCCTCCATTATTTGCTCACCACTCATATTTAATGATATGGGAAATGGGATGAATAACAAGGTGCTGAAATTTGCTGACAATATAYAATTATTGAAGTTAATATAAACCAAGCAGCAAAGTAAGGAATTTCAGGAGGAGCTAATGAAATCTGTGTCACTGAATAACAAGATGAAGTTTATTGAAGACAATACGCAAAAAAGTGAATATTAGAAGAAATCATTTGAACTACAGATTGATGGTGCATGAGTTAGCTGTAACCTCTATAAGATACATCCTGTTATTAGCATGGATGTMCTATCCACCAGAAGTGAGGAAGGAAAGAAGAATGCAGTTTGCTCCTGGATGAGGCTGAGTGACTTCTAGACCTCTATGCAAAAGTATAAACAGAGGGAAAAAAAATCACTAGATTTGACCAACATAATTATTCTCTCATCCTTAGGACTGAATTCAATCTAATCAAGCTAAAAGGTAACTCTGAAAGGACACAGTTAAAATAGAAAAAGCCCAAAGAAAAGGGCAGGCATGTGTGATAAGCGTGATAAGTGGCCTTAGGGATGTAGGTTAAACACTGTTTACTTTCAGAGTCAAAAGAGCACCCGTGGCATACRAGATAATGTGCAACTTGGTGATGGGCATACTCTGTTTCGTCAAGATGTACCTCAATCCAGCAGTTAGGATTGGAGAATGAACAAAAAGATTTAGCAAGGA
This sequence comes from Nothoprocta perdicaria, assembly GCF_003342845.1. Lineage (NCBI taxonomy): Eukaryota > Metazoa > Chordata > Aves > Tinamiformes > Tinamidae > Nothoprocta > Nothoprocta perdicaria. The sequence continues at coordinate 490,300 of NW_020455205.1, read as the reverse complement.
ATGGCTGAGTTTAAGCTAGGATGGTAGGCTTTTCACAAAAGCAACTGAGACAAATTGTCACAGTGCCAGCGTCTAGCAGAGGATCAAGCCACCAGACTGCGGACCGTAACTGCCTCGGCAGGTCTTCATGGAGCTCAACTCAGTCTGGGCCTTAGTGCTGCGGAATCAGCCCTCAGCATGAAGGAGAGTAGTAAAATGGCTCTAAATGATGTCCCAAGCAGGAACAGACTGAACTCTGCAGCTGCTACAAGCTCTCTGCTGAGGTTGTGGTCTCTGGACACTCACACAGACTATGGTCAGACAACTGGCTGGCATGCTCAAAAAGCAATCAGACCAATAACAGCAGGGAAGCCTGGGAATCTGTCCCTCCAGTTCCTTCTGCTCTTCTCTGTCATTGCTGTCATTGAGTGGTGTGGCTTTACTTGTGATCTATGGGCTAGAGACAACTTTTCTCACAACTTTACAGCTTCCCTGTGCACTTTCAAGCTCCTAAAATCTGGAGGGAAGGGGATGATGTCATGGAGAACAAGCATTGTAGAATAAGAGGCTTCTTGGCTTGTACATCTTAGACAAAGTCCTGTAAAGGAAGAGATAGTGTAAAAAGTCATGATGATGCAGTCATTGTTTTTAGTGAACATGGTTTTTCTTTGACTTGTAGCACTGTTGGCAGCTCCTAGGGTGAACTTTGCACTCTTTATCCCAAATGATCATCTGATATTTTCCTTTCTATTCTCCAGCCAGAGTCTTCCTTTTGCAGAAGTCCTCAGTTCAGGAAGTGCACAAATTCCTGAAGAGGCACTGGGAGGAAAGAGGAAGAGATGCAGCTGGGGGCAGGAGACTGGGGCAGGARTGAGGGCAAGGGGAAGAGAGGCAGGAAGAGAGCTCTGGTCATGGTCAGACTGTGAGAAGGGGGACAGAGCACAAAAGCAGCAGCGCTGCCTAGTGCCTGGGGCTACTAGGGGCTGTTAACTGAGACATTTGTAACTGTGAGAGGTTCAGAGGATGAAAAACAAGATCTTCTATCCCAGTACTGTGCACACCTCCTCCAACCAGGGTCTTCTCAACTCCTGTCCTACCCACATCTACCTTGTCACTCCCACTCTGCTCCCACTGGGTTTATATCTGCACAAAGTACAACTCATCCTAGTCAGAGATTTCTAGGAAGTGTAGAACCAAATCCTAAGATCCTTCTTTAGGATGTATTCATTCTTTAAAAGGCATGGAAGTTGGTTCAGTAAAGACGAAAATCTACATCATAGCTTAAATCTTTTTTTGCAGCCTATTATCTGAAAAGGAAAAAGCTAGAGTAGCTTTGTGGATTATTGGTCTGTGTGAAACATTGGACTGGGGTATTGTGAGGTCAAAGACTCCGGCAGGTAAAAACAGTGATTGTCACTACTTCATATCTAAAACAGTATGTTAGAAAAACAGGAAGTGTTTTTAATCACATGTAAGAATAATAAAAAAATAACTATGACATTCTTGCAGTTATCTGTGATACCTGAGTTAGGGTATCCAATGGGTAATATATTAGCACCTCACTGTAAGAGCCCCTAACCTCTACCACTCTGATTTAGAATGAGTCTGAATTAATAGCAACTGGTTATCTCACAGTTCATTGCTCTAATTATTCATGGTGTTCACTCTACCCCTTCTCAAAAGATGTGAATATTGTTATGACCAGTTCTAGGAGATCATAAAGAGAYGTAGAAACCAGTTACTTTTTTCCATAATGACATTTAGCTATGAGGATCTTTTTACCCAACCTGTACCTCTTTTCTGTATTAGAAAAGATGCAGAAGCACAGCCCAGTTTCAAGGCTGTTAATCTGACCTTCTCAAACATTACATTCTCTTTAAATTCCTTCATTCCATGACTTCACCCAAGGTAAAGCAAAGAGCAGAAAGATACTGGGTTCCTAAAATGGAATGCGCAATCTCCTTCAGATGGACCTCGCTACACGGATTTAGTAGGATGTGTGCATGCATATGTTTATRYGTGTTTGTGTGTTTATTGCTTCAGAATTGCCTAGAGTTACATCATCCCAAGAGGTATATTCAGCCTCAGATGGCATATGATGTTTGCACATAAAATGGTAAGGCTTTGTGAGGAACTCAGATAGGAAGGTGAGGTGAGGCCGTTACAAAACAGATGCTCACAATAGTTTGTGGTAGGTTGTTCTATGATAGACTAGACTGAAAATGCTTCTCCTGGATTTTTTACTTGGAAATAATTTTAACTCACTATGGAAATACATAATTTTGATCTGACATTAACTGCTTTTTCAATTGTGTACAGATTTTATTGACTAGGAAAAAAAAAGCATAATTGCACTAGTGACTACACTGACTAGGACAAATGAGACATTTCTGAAATAGCATAATGACCATCTAAATTCTTGAAGTAATAGGATTTGGTTTGGAACTGATGAATTAATTTGATATTTCATATATATATATATATATATAAAAGCATCAGAGAAAAATCTTTTTCCGAGGTATTTATGCATCCTCGGTTGTTTCACATTTCATTCCTTTCTGGCAGAAAACTTGGTGATTCAAGTGAACAGTCATTTTTCAAGAAAGCAAAGGCTGAATGAGGAGATGATAAGGATCATCTTTTTATCATTGACACTAAATATTAATCTACACAGTTCAGTAATAGATACATATATGTGCTTATGTGATATACATAGATGTTTGAGCGCATGCATTGGCTGGTTCTGTATATGTAAGCAGATTATATCAAAGCATACTGCTTATAGCTGACATACAGGAGCCTGACAAAGCTGAATATAGAGAGAGCTGAACAAGAAGGAGACTAGAAAACCTTACTTGAAGTATGGGGATCTCTCAATCTGACACATAGTCCCACTACCCACTCTCTGGATGATTCATAGTGGTGTAAAAGAGGGCTCAGCAATTTTTAGCAAGTACATTTGAAAGATCATCAGATAGCACCTTTTGGCTCATACAGGGCTTCTCCTGGCATATTTAACTTCTAATTTGAGAAATACATACCCTGATATACTGCCCTTGTTTATAGATATATCGTGATATTCATCTATAAATGTGGTGAGACTCTTTGGTAGATATTTGGCTAACAGTTCAGTTGTGATCACATCCTAGGAATAAATCTGTCTTTATTACAGTGGGTGGTGCTTATATTCATTTTGTTCTTTTGAAGGAAATAATACAAATACTCAGTTGAGTATTTTTTTTTTCTTTTTGGTATTGTAGTCTGTTTCTGAAATGAAAACACTTGCTTTATATTTGTGTTTTGAGAGCCACCTAAGATTGAGTTCTAGGAAGAACCTTCCCTCCCTCATCACTTTGTAGCATTATCCGCATAATCAGCATCCCCTTTACCTTTAAAGCTTTGGTGAGTGTATGATGCAAGGCATAGAAAATATCCAGCAGTTTCTAAGAGCAGTCAGATATCTTCCTATCAGTTCATCAGCAAAAACCCAACTTAAAAATTCTATAGTCAGACATAAGATATTGTAATCATAGTGATCAGTAATAAAAAGTGTGTGGTTTAAAGACATGTTAACCTGTTCATATTCATTTGCTCAAGCCCTCATACCTTAAGTCTTGCAAAGACAAATAGGTCCATTCACAAAAGACACAACACTTTTAAGTGCAGAATTTGGGCTCTGGTTCCCATATGTAATAATGGAAGGCCATCTTTTGGAATGTTTGCACAAGCCATTTATTTTTATTGCTTCTTTATTTCAAGGCAAACAAGGGTAGATTGATTTTGCAGTCCTAAAATTCTGTATCCTCATACCYGTTTTATTTAGTTTAGAGATATTCTCCAGGCTTTCATAAATGTGCATGTCCCTCCTCTCAGTCCATAAAGACAGGCACTTATCAATACTATACTTTTATGACACCTTGATAGTTTTTTCTCAGCATATTTTRAAAATTTTGACAGCACAAATTTGAAAGTGTCTGTACTTTCATGTGTTCACCTGCTCGTTTCTTCTTGTGTAACTCCTTATCCCTATAGGCCAATAGATATTATCAGTAAATCCGCCTGGTCTAATCTCCAAAATGTCTCAGAATCTTCCTTTTCCTCTTCATTCTCCCCACATAATCTTTGTCAAGTCCATCCTTTTCCACATCCATGACTACTGCGACCTTGCTGTCTTCAGCCTCTAACTGACACTCCCATTAGCCAGTTTTTAAAGTACTCTAATGCAAAAGTAATCCAGTGCTCCTGGTATTGAGATCTCATTAAGATATTCCTAAATCCCCCTTCTTCACTGTCTCCCTATTGCCTTCTAAATCTGATCTAAGCTCCTCTTATCACCAGAGTTCCTTCTTGACCTAACCTTCCTTGTTCTGTCTTTCTTGTTCCATTTCCATTCTTCTCTGCCTTTCTTCTTTACGTGCTCCCTGCYTACCCATTGCCATTTGTAACTTAAATCATTTACCAATTAGACCTGTTCTCCTTCTTTCATGGTGTCCACTATACCTGTTAGTGATACCATCCCATTTGAAGACTATCCTGGCCTGTGTTGCATAGTTCCCTTGGTAGATTTGTATTTTTGTCTGCTAGAAAAAAAAAAAAAAAAAAAGAAAAGAAAAAAAAAATGATATTCCATCAAAAATGAGAGAAGGTATTTTCCTTCTTAGAGTGAGATTTTCTTTCATTTTGAATTATCCATGATTTCTTTTGTGTGCCTTGAATCAGAAAAGATTTTGAAGATTTTACTATAAATTTACCAGTAGTATGATTCAAGAAACTGCTCTCCAACTAGCCTCTCAGGATACTCCTTGCAGAAAGCTGATGCCTAAGTGAAACTGCAATGAACACCGCAGACTTTTCAAAAACATACCTGCAGTTCCAAGATCAAGGAAGTTTAGATTGCAACTTCTTCCTGTCTCCACTTGCTTAGTCTTTGCTTGATTTTGAGAAGCAAGACGAAACAGGGCAATGAAATATAATTGCAACATTAGAAGTGTTCCAAATGAAGCCCCTACTAATCAGCTGAAATTCAATGGCAGGATCTCCAAGTAGAGTCACATGGTGATTCAGTGCATGTCCACATGAAGGACAGGACGTGCAGATCAAAGCTCCTCACAGTTCGTCTGACTTTCTGTGCCTCTGTGTGTTAGATTACAGGAAAAGTTAACAAAATAAACTAACGTCTTCCTCTCTTCCCCTTCAAGCCCTCCCCCACTTCACAAAGTCAAACAAGGGAAAAACAGTTTTCTTACACCTGGACTCTTTGTTCATTATTCTGTGGTTCATCAAAAATTGACATCCGGTTACTGCAGCTTCCTCTCTCTTTGCCAAGGGGCTAGCTAAGTGCTTTGTGCCAACCAGACACCTACGTGCTGTTTCTGCRGGCTCGTCCCCAATCCGAGCAGTGGTTAAGACGTTCAGCTGCAGTCAGGAGCCATTGCCAGGAAGCTGTGAAATCATGGTATACATGTTCATAACAACATAAAAAAAATCACCATATCCTTCATTCATTGATACTTTCTAAGAGACAGCTGGTGTGTTCTCTTCAGGTCGGTAGCAAAAACTCAGCTTGAGACGTACGCTATTTTAATCACAGTGACATTCCAAATGCTAATGCCCATTTCACGTAGTTTAGCGATACTCTCCAGTCATCTAGGAATATKCTTGTTGGTTTGTGTCCCTGTATGAAGGGATCAATATAACAGTTTTATAACACTTCAGGATGTGAGCCGTCATCCCCAGCACAATGGGAAATGATTGCATGCACATCATTCATAACAAGTTTAGAAAAAACACTGCCGTGTTCGTGGGTCATGTCAGTGCATGTTCAAGTCCTACTGATTGGATGCTTGGAAAGGATGCAGTTGCTCTCACGTTTAACCAAGAGGCGGGCCAAACACTTTGCCGAAGTGTCTATATTGACTGTGTCTTACTACATAGTGCCCAGTTTTGGTCACGTGAATTCACAGAAACTCAGGCTCCTCCTGCTCCACACATTCCCGGCCATACAATGGCCTTCCTGCCTCTCTCTGCCCTATCTATATGTCTTTGTTTTCCTCACAAAGCAGCGGCCAATGGATTTCCTGTGCCTCCTCACAGGCTGTTACCCTTTAGGCATTATAGCTTGGCTGCAGTAAGGCGCTCTCTTAAAGACCAAGAGCGCCGTAGGAAGAACTACTGCAGCCAGCCAGGATTGTCTCTAAAAAACTGAGTCTTGGAGCTCACGTATGCAGAGCTCACCAGGAAAAGGTGGAAGGAAGCACGTAGCCTGTTGCCTCGAAACTCGTAAATCCTGAGCTGGTTACCAGCCTCTTTCACTGCTTCCTCATCCTCCGGATTTGCTGCACTATCCCCTCGCTCCAGGCTGCTCCTTTGCCCTCCTGAGGCTCACATCTTCGTCCAGCCTTTCCCTCCCACCCGCCGGACGCTCCCTGCTCTGCTTCATGCCCCAGGCCTGCTGGCTGCCCCAGCCACAYCGCTGTTCTCCTTCATCCATCATCATCCTCCTCCGGACATCCTCCCACAGAGCTCCTTTAACTCATGCTTCTCTAGCCCTGTCACCCCTGAATCTCCTGATTTTCCAGGGTCCAGACTCTGATTTTACAAGCCTTTACACGACCAGCCTGGTGCCTCCCTGTTAATTCCTCACTTATTCCTTTCTTATTCATTTCCTTCTTGTTGGAGGAGCAGATCCTCAGCCCACTCTTAAGCCTCCCTGTTCTGCTCAGAGCCTCTCAGGAGCCTTGGGAAACGTGAAGTTTGGGACGAGGGGCTGTGTGAGGGCTGTGGCTACACCAGGCTGCGCTTTCCTCATAGGCTTGTGAGCGTCCTTTGCACATGCTTGTGCTTTGCAAGGCAGGGAGATATTTCCTGTGACACACCAGGCACCGCGCAGCAGCAGCATCACCAATGAAACTGCTCCCGTTCCTAGGTAGGTGAAATCCCCTTCCCCAGGGAGCGGGCGGCAAGGGGAAGGGAAAGGGGTCTGGCACCAAGACTGATGGGGACCACAGTGCAGGGGCTGGAGGGAAGTGAGCGTATTGGAGACGGGTGGAAAACTGCTGGCTACGAGGGACTGAAAGCTTCCTGGAGTTGTGATCGGTGCGGCGACTGGATTTGGAAATCCCACCGTTAAGGTGATCTCAAAACCAAATCCCACTGATACCAATTGCTATCTCATTGAGTTCTGTTCTGCAAAACCTGAACCACTTTTTTTTTTTTTTTCTTTTTTTCTGCTTAAGAGATTTTTCAATTTGATTTGTTATAGACACTAATATGACTATAGTTTCTGGTTTGATCTCTAAAAGGTGGTCTCCCCTCTTGAAAACAGAGGGAAAAAATGTAGCTTGGTGAGACCTGAATTGATTTGGATTATATATAATTGTTTAAAATTGTGTCTAATTTTTACTCTTTTGAATTTTTCGTGAAATTTTTATGTGTCTGAGAAAACAACACCTCCACGAGATATCCTGGAGCAATTAAACCTGTAATTGTGATAGTAGGCTATCAAATATCCCAAATAATATTTGGGTAGGAAGCAGCAGAACTGCAGGGGAAGACAACATGCAAAAGCAACTTTATGTCCTATAACTTTCATTATGTCTTGCCGTCAATTTATAAAGTACAGAGTTAGAAACTTACTCTCCCTTCTGAATTAGCTGCCTTGKTTCTAACATGCTCTTGGGTGTGTATAATTATTCATTGAGCTTGCATTTTTCTCAAAGGGAGAGATTACTTCTTTCTTCTCTGTACTGAAATCTCTGTGCATTTATACAACTAGCACATATATCATTTGGGAATCACTCAGTGGTTGGAAAAAAGAAGGAATTACTTTCATAACATGGAAATGGTACTTTAAGAGGTTACCTTTAAATAATTTGGAGAAGTTTTTACATCCTAATTCTATAAATGCTGTGCTATGTCAATCTAATCTTCTCAGACCATGGCTATGTGTTAGTGACATATGTATGGAAATGGTTATAAAAAWTTTTTAAGAAAATCATCTAGGGAAACCTCTCTAGTATTTGAAATATGTACACTTGATATGTGTACCCTTATTTGACATGTGCCCATTGGTTTTTGTAGGGCTGTTCGGATTACACTCCATACATAATTCAGACTGCAAATAAATGTCTCTGTTTTATTCACTGGGAAGTTCTGGAGAGCTTTGAAAGCCTTTAAAATGATTTCGCAAGACCCCTGAGTAACTTCTACATTGCCCACCAATTTATACTTCATGAACATAGACACAAGTTCTTCATCTCTGATGCCTCCCTTTCTAGCCTGAGTAGTCTTAACCAGTAAAGTGGCCCTTGTATCTTGTGGCCCTTGACCTGTTGTTTGATACTACAACAACGTTAAATTTACCTGATTTCTGTGCTGATTTCTGGGATACTTTTTGCCCGGATCTGACTTTAGAATGTGGTATGCAGTTTTTAAATGAAAAAACAAGCATGGTTTTGCTTTGTTTCAGTTCTTATATCCAGTCTGCTGGATTATGGCTATACTTCTGCAAGCTGCAACATGACGTGCCATAAAGATGCCCGATGTGAAGTCCAGGGTGGGACACAAGGCTGCTATTGCACCCAAGGATATACAGGAAATGGCATATCATTCTGTTACGGTAGGCAGATTTTACTTGTATGTGTTTCTGTTAKGTAATTGCTTGAAAAACTTACTAAAGAGCCAGTTAACCCAAGAAGTAAACATTCTGTCATAATACCATCTTATATTAACATGTTCTCAAAGCCAAACCTTAGGTYTTACCAACTTTTGAGCAATTCTACATCTCAGCCTCAAACTAGAATTTTAACCATGCATCACATCTCATTTGTGTAGGGCCTGTTTTCCAGTTCAGTTTTGCTGCTTTCCTTTTGCATGGGAGATGCTGGTTTATCTTCTCTGATTTAGCTTCAGCAGAGTCCCTTGTGATATAAGACTTTTGAAGCTTGGGATTGRCATGACTGCCATTTCACAGCCCTCACCTCTCATCCATGTGCACATAGCACTAGGTGACTTTTCCCAACAGCTGTGACCAAAAAATACAGTTCCCAAGCAGCACTAGAGGATGGAGGAGGTCTGTACTCCATGGGGAAATTCCAGCATGTGAAGCCAGTTTTTTTTTTTTTTTTTTTCACTATAGCTACTTACAAGAAAAATATACTAGAAGTCCTGTGGACATGTCTCACCTCCTGTGGAGTCCTGGGGAGGGATATCAGATACCGATACCTTCCATCCAAAGAAAAGGATATTTTCTCTGGCTTTATTTTTGAGTCGCCCTTTACTATGGATAGCTCTAACACTTCCCTGTGCTGCTAGACATAGTGATGCCAAGCTGCAGGCAGACTGAAATTCATATGAATCTTGTCACTTTTCAGTGTCCTGAGTGGTAGTTATGAATACAAACCAGCCATTTGGTCAGAGTTTGTGTCTCGTGCATCTTGGAAAATTAAGCAATAACAGGCTTGATATAAAATTATATCAATCAATGTCATGTCATATGTTTGATATGAATRCGCTTAAGCTGTACATTGTTAGTTTGGGTTTTCATAGTTTATTTGTCATGGTATAGTTAGAAGTGTGTTTGTTTAGGGAAAATTTAAAGTACAAAGATAACTTTTCTTAGGATAGCTACCTTCCCCCTTTTTGCAAGCTGGGAATGTTCAGAGAGAAGTACAGCTGGCCCAAATAATAACAAACATATAATCATAAAGTCATAGAATTAATTTAGTTCAGCTTAGTTTAGTGAAGGTCTTCTGGTCCAGCCGCTCATAAAAGCAAGTCTGACTTATATGAGTTTTTTTCAGGTTCTTGTTGAGGTTTTTCAGCTTCTTGTCTAAACAAATTTTGATTGTGTCCAAGGATGAAGATTATACACCTCTTTAGGCCCCCATTCCAGTATTTGACTAATCTCATCTTGAAAACTTTTTTATAATATCTACATGAATTTCTCATGCAACTTTTACCTTTCTTTTGCACTTTCCACTCTGCCTCATCCTCCCTAAGGAAGCTTTGCTTCCTCTTCTTAAGCCTGAACAAACCCAGTTCCCTGAGCCTCTTCATGGTATGTGTAATATAATCACTAAAACTATTTCTTGAATATAATGGTAATGTTGTCACGAATATAGACCAGTCATTATTGAACTGAAGAAGAAGAACTGAACTATAAGAAGAAGAAATGGCCTTTACTACASTAACATTTTCACGAATTCAATTTTATTACTATGAGTAAGCTGGTTGACTTCTAAGCAGATATTTGCAGAATCAAGAACCTACACTTCTGAATAACGCAAGGAGGAAAACCCAGTCAATTTCTACTGCAACCTGCAGCAAGTTAAACCAACATTTAGCTATTTCCCATAATCAGGAATCCACTAAAAATTCTTTGTCAGTACTTTTCTAGAAAACTGTGGTTATGAAATATCAGGTAAATTTACAGTGAAGATARTTGTGCTTCCTTCTACTGACCTTATTCCATGAGGATGGATTTAACTCACCCGCCATATTCTACTTTTTTTTCTTTTTTACTTTTTTGTCTTTCATTTTTTCTTAGGGAATTCTACCTTCAAATTTATAAAGACATTTATCTGTTATTTAAAGAAAAATTGATGCAGTAAAGTAGACATGACAATCATTTGCAAAGCCTGAGAAGCAATTAATTGTTTGTTAAGAATTATTCTGAGTGTTGGGAAACTGAGTCTTTAAAAGATAATTTCCTATGTCAGTTGAGGCAAAGCAGCTTCTAGCTCTATTTGCAATGCTTTGCACTTAAGCAGAAATGGTTTTAAGCAAGCCTCAGGTCAGGACACCAACATTTTTTTCTGGTGAAGTACCTCAACGACCACCAAAGTCATTTACCCTCCAGCTAAGTAGCGAAGCTTGTGTTAGAACTCTGTGRCTGCTGTCCCTGAAAGAGAGCCTACATTTCTCTAGGGCAGCACGTTAGACAGTGCATTATTAATATTGTGTAGTTGTCCTCTAATAGCATAAACAAGTAGCATGAATTTTAATTGCGTAGGCTCTAAAAAGGATTAGAAATATAGTCTAAACCCTATCATAAGTAGTTTGAAGCTAAAAAAAAGTGTAAAGTAAAGCTTCAGTTGCTTAATGATGTATTAGATCTTGCCTTTCTGTATAGGGACTGTGGCAGGTATATCTACTATTCTGGAGAGAGCTACCCATTTTTCTTCAGTTAATAATCTTAGGCTTTTACGATGATAGTCCAGTCACCTTCAAAAGAGATCATCAATTATGTGCTAATAGAGGCATTTTCTAAATAGTACATTGTGTGTACGTTTGTCCTTTTTATTATTTAGATAGGTTGTAGGAGTCATAATTGCTGTCACTGACATTAATAATTTTGCATAGAGTAGAACTTACTCTTCATCGTGCTTTTTCTGATATCCAGTTAAACCATGGTTATGATTACTTTGAATTTTGATTTGTTGTTCTTTCTAGAACAAGAAACTCAAATGTTTTTTGCAAGCATGATATTCTCCATGTAAACATACCGAGTATCAAAAAATGTTAGTTTAGATAGCTCAAAAATGGTCCGTTCTTATTTAAAGGGATATTCTCAATTTATTTAAAAGATTTACTCTTTTAAACTCTTGTCTCTACTTTCACTTACTTGTAACAACTTTTAAATACTTGTAAAAGTTATTTCTCTGCTAGTTGTGTCTTTTCAATGTGATACACTTAGACATTTTCCTTAGAGTTTATTGTGCTGCAGAAGGCAATATGTCCTGTTACATTTATTTCCTAGCACCACTATTGATGAATCATGAACCACTGATGTCAGCATAGCTTAGGAATGGGCTTTGTTAGTTTTTACTTTGCTCCCTTTGCCAGCTGGCAAAGTGACTGCAGAGAGCTCGAGATTATTGGATTTGCTGTGTATAGATAAAGACATATAGATATGAATTTAATTTCCTGGTGTCAAAGTCATGGCTTTTAAAATAATTATCCACTTACAGTCTTTCCCACAAGATTTCAACCACTTTAAATTAGGTCATGTTTTGGACTTTCCAAAGGCATACTTTGGCCAGTCTAACAAAAAGCTAATCCTCTTCATAATCTCATTGTCTTCAGCAAGAGCATGTGCAGGAATGCACATGGTCAGGAGAATTACTGACTGCAGGCTCTGCCCCCCTCTATATACTGGAATTGTAACTTACATAGTAATAAATTCCTTCTGCATAATATCCTCCAGGAGGCCATAAATGAGTCACCTTGTCAAGCTTTACACCTCAGAGGTACAAAATAATATCATGTTCTTCTTACTTCTTGTTTTGTACTTATATTTTGTGTTTTATGTAATATGAGATAAGTGAGACTGGCCTCTGAAACTTTAACTGTTTTCTTTTTAGGACTCTATTTTGAGGCTGATGCATATTCTGAATGTAATACATGAGGCTTTAGCTTCACATTATTGTACTCCTAATTGAAATTGCACAGCTAAAGTTCTTGGCATGAAGATAAAAATATAACCAGATAAGACAGATTTATTGACAAGTTAACTTCCTCTTATGCAAGCATGGTATGGATTTTGTACAGACAAAAAAGCATGTTTTTGCCACTTTTGTAAATCCATTTCTTTATATAAAAAGGGTGACCTTTTGCTTCAATATGTGAAATTGGTTTGCAAACTGAAAAGAACAGTCAGACATAGAGATTAGGTGTTGCTCGTATTCTCAGCTTTCTTTCAAAAAACAAAGAAAAAAAAAAAAGAAACAAACAAAATTTCCGATCCTTTAGAGAAGATGGAGCGGAAGTAGAACTTCATGGAAGCCAATATTTTATTTTTAAAACAGAGAGAAAAATGGGCTGGCATCACTGCTGCTTTCCCAAGCAGCTCTGCTTTTTTCAATACTGGCTGCATCTTGATTGCTGACTGCCAATTTGCTGCTTTGCTGGCACACTGCAGGAAATTAAAGTAAACAGTGTGATCACAGTGTTTACTTTAACTTTGTAAAATACAGCAGGAAAATGAAGCAGTGCTGTTTGTTCCAGGAGGGCAGGCAGGCAAGCAGGAAAAGTCTGAACACAATATCCCCGCCCAGATATCACTGCACAATATTCCCCTGCAAATGTCACTTGCAAATTATATTTCCAAAATTATTCGGTCTTACTTGTAAAATAGTCACAACTCCAGAAGCACTCCAGTCACTGCTTCTAGAAGCAGTGAGCAGGGACTTAAGCGATCAGGGTGACTCTTTAGTAAAGCAGGGCTACAACTCTCTTTCTAGAGTGCATTGCAATGATATTTAACCTTTTCCAGGAGCAGAAAAAATACACCAATACAAAGCAATGCTTTGTATCAAAATATAGAATCCTTGTTAAATAGCAATGTAATTTATATTTGCTCAGATGAATCAATTTGAAAGCCTACTGCAAATCTGAACACAAACTTTTTGTGTTTTAGTGGAGGTCCCAACTCTGTCTTTTGCCAGCTCTGAAAAGGAGCTTTCCCATGAGACACCTGCTTTTGCTCACAGGTGATGTCACTGTGTCCCACCATCAACTTTTATGGAAGTCACTGAATCTGTTCTGATTCACTTGTGTCCTCATTGCCAACCTACAGTCCTCAATAGGTATATAGTTTTAGAGAAAGATTACCTTTCAAATTAGCATGACCCTATAAAACCACTGTGTATAATCATTTCATTCTATCACAAAGTGTCCTTCAACAGCAAGCAACGCAATCGAAATGCTGCTTCACCAGAGGAGATTGCTGTTGTTGTTACCAGCAGGCATACATCACTGGATGTCACTTCTGTGTTTACCAAATAGTCTGAAATCACTGATACGGAAGATCCAACCCACACACTTCCTAAATTCATTTCACTGATATCAGTTACCACAGGCTATAAAAAGGCAAATTGCAGCTGCTCTAGCATAGCACAGCAGGAGCAAGATAGGCCTTAGCCAAACACAAATAAATGGGCTCAACACAGTAGGTGACCGAATGGAAACCTTGGGATATGCTGTGTAGAAGGTTGGAGCAGATCCCACTTCTCAGCCCTTTTGACACACTGCTTGTAGCCTTCATGCTCTTCTTTCACTTTGATTTGCCCTTTCCCCTCTTCCTCCTCCACCGTGTCTCTCCTCATTTCTGCTCTTTTACCTGCAAATTCTGTGATGCTTTCACATGGTTTCCAGTTGGAATGAGGTAAACCCAAAGCATAGGCTCCATGAAGGAGCAGAGGTGGTCTTTGAATTCATAATTACAGCATTTCACTGTGTTTTTGCTGCTCCTGAGAAGTGTGATGCAGTACCATACCATTTGGTACGTGGTTACATTTATTTATGTCCTTGTTCTCAGGGTTCCTATCTAGCATACAGGAAACTTGCTCCCCTTCACCTCTGTTTTGGACATAATTTACCTGATTATCTTCACCTTTTCTTGAAGTGCAGAGGTTAATTGATAACGAACTGTGTGATGGTGCTACTAGTGATACTGAGAAAAAACTCTTTGCTGCTCATTTGAGAGTATCTTGCCAATTTGAAGTATCTAGATCATTCACTCAGGACTAAACCTGCAGGCAGATTATTGAATTGAAAGGCCTGAAAAATTGGCCCACAGGATTTGACATATTCTCTGATGTGGACATATATCTGCTTCCCTGGGAGGAAAATGGGGGTGTTAATATATATACTAATGTAGTAGGATCCTGACCATTTGGGGAGGTAAAGTTTTGAGGGCCACATCTTTTCATGTGAAAGGGTTTTTTTTTGTGTTTTCTGACTCTTGTCTTTCCCGTACAAGATATAATGCTTTGGTCTTGGGAAGTGCTGAATGGCTGTGGAACATGCAGACTGTGTCTGCTCTCTGGCGGCTGCACAGTTGCTTTCCAGTTGCCAACTATTGAGCTACGTTTGTGTTCCTGAAAATTTTGTGTTCTTTGGTAACAATGTTAGTCAAAACAGAATTTGTAGAGTTGGCTTTACTTTTCATAACTAACTGGAACTGCTTATCCTAAGTAGCTACTGTTGCCAGTATACTCTCTTGGAAGCTTTTAAAGAGTTGACCAGGAGTTTGACAGGGGAGAGTCCCTTGCAGCAGTGCCAGATTGCACAGGAGAACATCAGCCAGACACAAAAGTAGCACAGAACGCTTCAAGTGTTAACATGATCATGTTAAATAAGACACAGAGGAGGCTGCTTTACTCCAGTTGCCTTACCCTGTTTGCTCACTCACATGAAAAAATCCCTCCGTTTGTCACTTTAGTGAGGGAGAGAAAATTCTTTGGAGGACTTGCCCTCCTTCTCCTGGTAGGAAATATTGTTTACCTGGGCCAGAGATGGAACCCACTGCTGTCATCTGGTAAGATGTCTGGTAAGTCTTCAATAAGACTTGGACCAAGCCCGTGATAAGACTCACAGCACTCACACATTTGAGGGGAAGGAAAAAAAAAAAAAAGCTCAATTTGTTTTTTACATGATTTTTGTTTACATTTTCTTGAAATGGTACTTTGAACATGACTAAAATGCAGTAATGTTTTTTTTTGAACGGGCTAGGAAGAAACACAGCTTCCTTTCATTACATCTTTAATCATGTCCCCTTTCTCTTTTGAATTAGTACTGTTTATATCTAAAGAGATTTGAAAGTATGTGTAGATGATGTGGTTAAAAAAAAAAAAAGAAGTTAGCTGCCTTTCTCAAAAATGCACCCAAACTTTCAAGCTGATCATCTGCATATGGATAGTTTCTTATTTATTTAATTCAAATGTATTTTAACTCTTGCCAAATAATGCTAACATTGTTTCTGCGGACAATACCCTTTTCATCCTGCTTTACAGCCCTAAAAATCAATCAATGCATTGCATGTTTAGAGAATATGGGAAAATCATTTAAGAAGCTCTAAACTAATTACCTCAGAGTCTGCCTACTTTGTGTCTAGCAGGGAGATGACTCACCTCTTATATCTCTAGCATCTAACTTCCTCCCTAAAGCTGCTGCAGGAGCAATACATTCTTCTTACTTGCTGGTCTGAAATAAAAAGGTGGAAGATACCTGCAGAATAAATAAGTGCAATTGTATAAACAGGGATCTAGATATATAGGTATGTGAATAAAAAGTCTTTCCTGTTAAAAATTGTAAAGCAATCTCAAAAAAAATTTTTGAAAGAAATAGCTTGCATAAATTCTACTTTCTGGAGGTATCTCCTGTATCTAGGTCTGCACATCACACAATTGCAGAATTACAGACTGGTTGAGGTTGGAAGGGACCTCTAGGGATCATCTAGTCCAACCTCCTTGCTCCAGTGGGAAACCTAGAGCTTGTGGCACAGGGTGGCATCCAGGCAGGTTTGGAAGATCTCCAGAGAAGGAGACYCCACAACCTCCCTGGGCAGCCTGTGCCAGGGCTCTGTCACCCTCACAGTGAAGAAGTTCTTCTTCACATGCAGATGGAACTTTCTATAGATAGCGCACCTATAGCTATCAGAATCGACAGCTGCCTCTGGGGCTATGAAGCTAGTGCTACCCTTATAATGAAGAAAGTATCCTGAAGAATTAGATACCTAAGAGAAGATATTGTCATTTCTGTGCAGCTATGTTAATTTCCATATAATATCATACCAGTCTGCAGTACTCATTTTACTTTTGTCTCTGTTCAAAACTCATAGAATTTAATAGTAGAAAACTGTTTTCTTCAGGATTTTTTTTTCTCCTCCAGYATAAACTGTCCAGGAGTGGTGAAGTTGTCTGTAACCTCATTAGATATGTATAATTTATCTAGGATGATATGCTGGTGCACAATTTTTGTGTCTATGACTGTGAAAAATTGCCAACTGAGCTGCTGGCAGACAGAATATCAAACCTTGCTCAAGCTGTATGTGTAGAAGAGTTTAAGAAGGTAATTGACACTTTGTGCCTCTATTTGCCAAAGAAAGAGATAATGACATTCTCCAAGAAGATTAGGATCTAACCAAACATTGTGCTCTAAATACAGAGCACAAAGCCAGGTGATGTTTGTGAAAATGCTGCTAGGCTGCAAGGGAGGGGGCTGAAGTACTGCAATTTTGCACAGTATATTTTTTAGGTACACAGATTTAATTTAGAGATTATGGTTTGAAAACGAAATTTACAGTATGTGTGTTTTTGGCTGATAAGAAATTGATTTTGTGACCTTGGTGCACACTAATTGAAATATCTGGCACTGTGTTTTGTTGGGGTTAAGGGAAGCCATATATGCCTGGAACCGCATTATTCTTTCACCTTGAACCGTGCAGTTAATCACAGCCATAATCACTGGCAGGAAGGAAGCTGCTGTTTAGCCATGGTACAAGGAAGCTGAATAATCTCTGCTCATTGTCTACTGGGTCGGTTGTTGTGGGATTGCTCAGGGCTCCGTTTGAGAGTCTGGTGATAACTTCAGCATGGGAGCATCTGGTTGAACAAGCGCCTGGAGCCTGCCAAGGGCCAGAGCTTTGCTCACAGCCTGTTTGATGGTCCTGGGTCTAGGCATCCGGGCAGGACCTGCACAGGGGTGACATGGGGCAAGGGGCYCAAGTCCTGCTGTAGCAGCAGCAACCAGGAGAAGGCGGCGCGTGGACTCCTCCGTTACCAGTCCACCAGTTGCAGAGCTTGATGCACCCCAAAGGATTCCCAGGTCAAATTCTGGTTTAATATGTCTGTATTACTTAGCTGAGTTTCTGTTTTAGCTTAGATTTGCACAACTGTGACAGTCTAAAGTTGTCTATAAACCCGTGTGGTGGGGAGTCCCATTATTTTGCTTATTGCTTAATGTTACACATTTGTTAGGTTGGCACCGGATGGTGTTTTTCAGAAAGGAAAATGAAAGCTCCTGAAAAGCCTTGACAATAAACGGTTATTTGTTCAAAAAGAGCCAAGTCCAATCTTTGTTTATGTTAGTAGGCTTCATGTAATGCTGTTGCAATAAAGAAAAATAGCTCTTCAGGATATGCATTGGCTTTTATGTTTTATTTGTAATGAGAGCTATACACATAGGCAGCAATCTACATAAGTTATATGGAGGGAAAATGTAAGCATAGGCAGTGACTTGCATGTTTATGTATTTAATATTTATTTGCTGCAAAGTGTGTGGATCTCAGTTTTAGAGAATGTGAAATTAGGCTGAGGAATTGCAGTCTTCATTCCCAGAAAGTGGCCAAAGGAAGACCAAGGGAAAAGGGGAATTCATCATATACCAGGAGGCCAGAGAACAGCTGAAAGGCACCATGGGTCACTTCCCACTAGCCTTGCCCTATCTCCTCTTTTTGGAGTCCTGGTTAGGTGAGGGTCCAGCTACATGTTCAGAAGGATTTTGTGCCGTGATTTCCACAGAATGGCCTTTTCTGGGCATCCCCAAGCTCCAGCACATCCCTGTGTCCTGGTGCAGCCGTTGATTGCAACAGGCAGACGGCATGTCACTAATTCCAGCTGCAGTGATCTGTGCATCACRTAAAACTCCTCACCACAGATCTCTAAAGCAGAAGACACTAAACAAACACCAGAAAAAGTCTTCCATACAAGCCAGCTATCATGTGCATCGACATGAACTAAGAGAGAACTCAGCTAAGCTCTGTGGGCCTAAATAGCTACTGCAGGTATGTATTTTCAGAGACTTGAACCTTGCATCAGTTCTCTGTGGTAAGAGGWAAGGAGTAGGYGGAAAGWCAGATTGCTGTGAAATTTTTTCCTTACTTTTTTGTCTTGAATAAATCATTTTGCTGGGTTGAATTGATCTGGAGGAAGCTCTGCCTTTTCAAATCAGCCCATAAGAAGTTTAGAAGGGAGATCAATGGAAGCTGGAGCTATTCAGGCCCTTTGCACCTATCCAAAACATTACATTATTTAGATCTCTGATGGAGCATGCAGCAATTCATAAATATGACCCACTGTGCAATATAATAATGTCAATTTTTCTGTCCCATTGTGTAAGGGATACCTGGTGCATACAGAAAGAATTTCATCTCCTTAACAACCACAGAGAAAATAGGAAAGGCAGGTAGCCTTCGAATGTATATTGACTTGAAAGTGGAGTTGGAGAGAAGTTTCTAAAACTTAACACAGCTTTTCATCTGGGCTAGTCAAAATAGAAGTGACACTGTGTAGCAGTCATAGGCAATGCAGAGCTCTGATTTGGTTGTTTTTTTAGAGGCTGTCATGCAAATTGTGGCACAGTGATTTCACAAAGCTTCCATCATATGCAGCTCCATGATTAAAATCTAGGAACTTCTTAGTAAAACTTCCTCGAGAAAATGAGGTCACTGTTTCTTTTTAAGTATGTGTCACCCAGTATCATTGCTCTGTCATGAAAAGCTAAAATATTCAGGCCTAGGTATMTCAGGATACGACAGCAGACTAGAGAGATGTTGAGTTTGGTTTGTATCACTTTGCACATGAGGTCTGAGGCTTAGTAGGATGTCAAAGGAGAATCTGAGACAATATTTACACAGCTGTGGGCTGCAAAGAAATGAATTGTTAACTGAACTTTTTGTATATCTCTTGAATAAATAGGTAGCATGCTAATACCATCAAATGCTTCTTGTGGAGGTGAGGGATGTGCTGAAAGGCCTCTGKACTGTATTCATAGTTCTCAGATAAAGTTATTGCTGCTTTCATAAGCTGTAAAATGCTCTAGAATTATTATTCAAGATACGGCTTCACCTAATCAGTATTTGGAAAATTGCAGCCTGAGGATGTCTCTTTACCCCCAAGGAACCCCATACAGACAGTAGCATTCATTTTTGAGCTTGATATTTAAACTAGTAACAGCTCTTTGCTGCAAAATGGACATCTGGTTTTGAGTGCTGCAAAAGGAATCAAAGTTCAGGGCTACTGCTTCTTCCAGTGGAAATGTGGTAAAAATAGCTTCTGTTGATATACCTGGCTGCCTCTGTTTTCCTCATAGTAAACAATGTTAAGAGCACTGATGAGCATGATGAAGTATTAGTGCTATGTTTCCTACAGAAGCGGGGATGTTGATGACTTTCCTCCCAGGGGGTTGACTTGCAGTTGACTGTTGCAAGCCCCAACAGCTGTAGGACACATAGCTGCAATCAGGGGGCCAATTTTCAGAAGAAGTGTTGGTTGGGCACTTTGAACTATCTGGCTCTATTCTAGGTGCCTAAAGGAGGGCTGAGTTGTTTCAAAAGAATAATCCCAGTTGTGGGTGCTGAGCCGTTGAAAATCTGTCCCTGAAGTGCTTTTTTTCTTTTTGTTCTGTCATCTGTCGGCAGTCTTGGCTTTTGATTGATTGATTTCTTTATACTGCAAAGACCCTTTAATCAGGGAGGGGAACTGAGTGAATGAGTTTGAGCTGCTGGTGGTAACAGCTCTTGCCGTTGGAGACTCAGTAATTAAATAATATCCTCCTTATTGAGGAGATTTAGAAAATCATAAGGACTTTGCATTATTACAGTGTTTAGCATCAGCAAATGGAGGAAAAAAACATAATGGCAATTTTCATTATCTGCAATGCATGTGGAGGGCTTTTTTTTCCCCCTTTTTCCTTTGAACAGCCAAACACTAAACAATTCCTAAATCCCTCCTTGTTACTTATGTTTTCTTTTTGGTGGTTAAAATATAAATCCCCATAAAGCAGAAACCGGAGAGTTGCTATTAAAATACTTGCTGACAGCTCCATTCAAAACACCCTTTCAAATAGGGCTATCACATCATGATTCATTTGCTATTCTCATACAACAGCTCTAACAAGAAGCACCTTCCTTCTTGGTTAGGGCCCATCTCTTTTCATTGGAAAATTCCTCCTTTTGACGCTTTGTTGAATCTCTGCTGTAAGCTTGGCTTTCCTCATCTTGCACTGTTTCTGATACAGACCTCAGGGAAACCAGGAGAAAAGGTAACTGGCTGTTAGAGGGGGAAATGAGAGATAGTTGGAGCAGGAGGAGGCAGCTCGCGACGTCCTGCTCTCCAGCCTTGAGCTGGAGCACAGGGGTGCAATTCCCTGGGCAGGCAGCATGGCAAGGCAGGGTTTGGGGCTCTGTGTGGGGACCCACGTCCCTGTGTAACTAGAAGCACTTCCCAATCATGCCCATCACACCCCACAGGCTCCATCCTGCAGGTTCCTTGGGGTTCCATCCCCAGGGACATGCCCTGGGCTGGTGTAAAGCAGCCCAGCAGCAGCGAGTGCTGCGGAGCTGCCGAAGGGCGAGCCCAGCTACATCCTGGGGACCGAGCGGTCCCCGGCGTGGCAGGGTGAATTTCTCTCTCTGAGCATTAACTCAGAATTATTTACAGTCACTTTAACAGGACAACAGCTGCTCTTTACCTAGGGTCGAGCCAACCGCACTGAAAGAATTTGGATCTGAATTGCAGATGGATGGTGTTTGGATTTCAATTTGATTCAAGTAGCTGGACTGCACAGTTCTGTACTGTAAGCTCTSAAAGTCAGAGCTTGAGAGAAAAATCATTAATTTGGAAGCTGATACTCCRAAAGACTTTTATGAAGCAATATATTTTCATAGCAGACACAGATCAATTTAAAAGTAGTAATCAAGGGCCATGTGCTACGTGTTCACAGATTGAAATGTAGAGACTCAGCCAGAGCCAGACACTTAACATTCTAGGCATTCAAAATAGCACTGAGGATATTGCTTCTATGGAAAATAGTATAGTACAGAATTAAAGTATTGTGAGTCTGTCAGATAAYCACAATTCTGCACAGATTTAAAGACACTGCCGGCTTGCTGCCATAAACCAGTTCAACATAACTTTTCATGGCAAACATGGTTTTAACTTCTGAACAAAAAAAAATGGTGGAGGGAAAACCTTCTGCAAATAGTCCACAGAAAAGAGATCCTGAATTCTTGAATCAAAAGCAAAATTATAATTCAGGAAAACTCATTGAATAACTTTTTATCAACATTAATAGGCTTTTTCTAAGGTCAAATTAGCTATACCAAATGTGAATCAGGCCCAAGGATTTTAATCTCACCAGCCTTAAAAAATTGATTGAGGTAGAATACTCTCCTGCAAAATAATACATCCAAGCATTAGTTTTTCATATCATTCAAATAATAACTTTGTATAAAACCAAATTTATATTAAGTACCTCAGTAGTTTTGAACCCAGTTGTCTTCGATAGTACTTGGAAAAAAAAAAAAAAAAAAAAAAAAGAAAGAAAGAAAAAAAGGAAGGTTTCAAAAAAAAAAATATTGTAAATAACCTCATTGAAACAGTTATGTTGTAAACCTACATATCCTGAAGAGTCCACATGGAAGGGCAGTTTTCAATGGCTCCAGCAGTGAAAAAAAATGTAATCTTGAACTTGCATTTCCATGGTCCCCAAAGTCAAGCAAGCTCAAGATGTAAAGGTGTAGGAAGTCAAGTCTCAATAGTTTCAGGTCTTGTTCAGGCTGCAGTTTTTTATCAGAGATTTTTTATGAGAGATGTTCATAATGGTTTCACTTGGCTTCATTTTGGGTGATATGGTGAGTCTGGTAGTTATCTTTAGAAGTAGAATTGTATTTTTACTGAGGAGTCTGATTAGATCTACAGTCTATTTAGATTTTCCTACTCTCTGACTATAAAGTCGTAGAGAGAGATTCCTCTTGATAAATATATACAAATATATAGACCATATTCTCTAACTTTAAAAGAAATTGMAACTATCAACATTCCTTACACTTATATCCCCAAAATTCATAAAATTTAGAGCGATATCCAATTCATCATACAAATGTGTTCCATAAATGGATAATAAAGAAATAAAATTTTGCTGTAGTTAAGCACCGAGTACAAAGCCTCACTAAAACAGATTAGGAAAATGAAATACTTCCACCAGTTTTTCCATATCTCACAGAGCACAGTGCTTGAAAATTCTTCTTTTTGAATTTGTAATATGGGCTCTATTTGGGGAGTGGTTGCAAATAGCTAAGGAATTTATTTTTGTTTTAATGTTTCTTAGCAGATTCAGTTCCTGGGATTGAGTTCYTTCTAGACACTGAATTCTTGAAAGAGGTTATTACCTGTGAGGCTGTTTTTATTACATGTATTGTCTTTGTGTTAATACTGTACGTAAAACAAAAGAAAATGGCAAGATTCTTACTGCTGATTTCTCCTCAACGGAGCGACAGAACATAGTGATGTGAAGACAGATGACTTTCTATTACACTGCTGTGTGCTGCTTTATAGCGTGTGACTGGACAAAATCTTAGAAAATTCCAGACATTAAAACTTATCGAGACTAGAAAATGAAACTGAAGCCTTTTCCAGGATCCTCTTTGCAAGATGTTGCAATTAAATAGGTCCTAGAAGTTGTTGTTGTTGTTACTTCACTGCCTCAGCTTTTAATAGACTAAATGGAAAGGTTTTTTGGCTGGTCTGTCAGTGGGCTCYCCTTATCATCAGCTGGGGCATAAAACCCTCCCTTGCATATCTGCATAGGGAAACCTGGTCACTGACTCTGCAGTCGCATCCTCTCTGATTTCCTTCTATATAATATCTCTGTCTCCAATGGTGTTAACAACAGCTAGTAATTTAGTGTCATCTGTGAATTTAATTCACAGGCTGTTCATCTCTTTTTCCAGAGCATTAATAAATATGTAAAATAAAGCCGGGCTTAACACCAATTCCTGTGGCAACCCAACTGGATACCTCTTCACAGCTCAGCACAGTGCTGTTTGTCATGACTCATTATCCTTTGTTTACATTCCTTCAGCCAGTTTTCAATCCACATGACAGCAGTTTTATCCAAGACATTATAAATTATTTTTCTAATAAGATTTTGTGAGCCACTGTATCAAATGCTATACTAAAGCTCGGCTGTATAGCAGCCACCCTTTTCCTTCCATCCACTAACCCAGAAAGTATTGAAGAAGCAATTACATTTGTCTGGCATGATCTGCTCTTTGAAAAAACAAACTATTTATTGGTCACGGTTCTCCTGTTGTTCCTGATGATTTTTATGCCCATAATATTTATTCCATTATTTTAGAGGAGATTGATAACAGTCATACCAGGAGATAACTGCAGGTTCACTCTCTCTCTCTCTTCCAACTTTTTTTCTGAGGACTTCCAGCAATTGCTGAGATTCATGCCTGGGATTTTAAGGCAAGAGGGGCAATATATTCCAATTACATACTCTTCAGCAAGAGGGAGTAACACATGAAGACACTGAGAGAGCATATAAGGAGAGATGGTACTATCATTAATATAGGCAGCAAAGTCAGGGAGGAGGGGCAGAAAGGCATAACTTATGTTTGTTATTTTGATCTAAGATGCTGAACGTGAGAAGAGAGCAACACGGAAGTCAAAGATAGCCTCGAGACTGGGAGTTTGGATGATGGGGAGAATCATGGAGCTGTCAGCTCTAGGGGAGGATCCGYGATTTGTCATGCACACAGTGATTTCTTTGTCGGCTGCTGTTCCCAGCAAGAGCTATGCGTCTTTTTCCTTATAATGCTGGTGCTACTGCTTGCTTGAGGGCATGTCACTCGGGGCCTTGGAGAACAGTTTTAAAAAATCCTGTTTCTCCTTATGGATTCTGACATAGGATTTTTTCTTTTTTTTTGTGCACTGTGCATTGCATATCCACAGTTCATCTCGTTTTTCTCCATCTGGGCTCTGAGGAACACTGGGGAAAGGAGTTTTTGCTCTCATGGTGCCATGTTTGTCCCTGTCTCGAAACGGAAATGCAGGGGCTTTACCGGGAGCCGTTCTTGCCTGAGAACTGCAGGATCACACTGTGGATCAAATCCTCTTTGTGGAGGGATTACATTTCCTGCCAAATATGTGACATGGTTCAGCTTGAAGTACATAGAGAACTAATCTGTGACAAAACAGACGTTTAGCAGTGGCTTAGTATCCAGGACTGACATAGGAGACAGCTCTCAGCATCTGATCGAGCAAGGTCTTCTAGTCCAAGTCCATATGGGCCTTGGGACCCACCCCCAAAAAACAACTTTTAGGGATGGTGTCTAATGACACTTTAATGTGAATTTATATATACTGGTGTAGTGTGGAATGGTAGTGGGAAATTACACAGGGASATGACACCTGATTAGTCATTTTTAAATAAATCAGTTTCCTTTCTACCAGGTCTTGTCACTGCTCTCCAAATCTTCACYGTCCTCTTTGTATCTCCTGTCCAAGTCTCTTCTTAATCTTCAAAATATACTCATCAAAGAGATAACAAGTTTCCTTTTTGTGTATCCCAAAGGATTTCCTTGCAAAAACAATGCTACTGAAAATAATGATGGCAAACTTGTAAGGAATGTGTGGACGCTTTGTACAGATTACAAAAACCTCACTCCAGCTCCTGGAAGAGAACAACATAAACAGGCGAGGGAGATCCCTGTCCCTGTGGCACTCACAGCAAAGGCACACCGTGTCCTTCCTGTGCCGAAGACAGGCCGGGGGGCGGACGCTGTCACTTCCACCCGGGAATCTGGCTGCCACTGCAATTACTGTCCTGCTTGGACTAGTTGCTTGGGAAACTGTAGACAACAGTGTAATTTCAGCTCTTGTTTTGCGCCWTTAAAAACAAAAATGATCAAACAGACAAAAACCCCTCATGACAGAAAGTTTTATAACAGATATGGCAATCTCAAATATGGCACCACATTCCTTCTCTGGAATTAAGAAATTTTTAAAGATGGCCAACTTGGAATATATCAGCATGACTATAATCCCAGGATCCAGCCCGTACTTCAAGATTTCACAGATTGGAATAATGCTTTCATGAATAAATAAAATAACGCAGGATAAAGTCTTGTTTATGATTCCTTTTCTCAGCAGATTAGCTCTGTACATCTTGTAACACAGGTTGGCTCTGTGGAATATCAAGCATTGCAAGAGACTTGCTGGAAAATAAATTGCATTATCCAGCCAAAGCAATATCAGAAATGTGCCAGAGTCTACACTATCTTAATGTTGATTTAAAATCATATATTCTTATTATCTTTTTATGCCCAGTAAAGCAATGTGATGGAGCCCTTCCTTTGCCAAAGCTGTATTATCCCATTTCTCTGAGTTAGGTAAACTGTAATGTGTCTGCTTTACAGATGGGAAAACTTAGCATAAAGAGAGGGAAGCCATTGTTTTTAGTCAAGAATGCCTAAATTTAAGCACTTTCATCTATATTGGCCATCCATAGTGGCAGTGGCTCTGAAAATGAGTCTTTTTCCATTCATTTCTATGACAAATGATTTTATTTTAAACAATTCATGGATAAAACACATTAGCCACCCCTAGGGCAGGAACCTGAATTCAAGACTCCCACGTGAAGACGCTACCTGCTTGATTACAGATGTGCTTATGGTCTCAGGGCAATTGAATTGCTCTTTCCAAACAGAGGAGGGATGAGATGAGTTTCTGCCTTTGGACTGAACAGGACGTGGCTATTTCCTCCTCCTCTTCCCSCTTTTCTCCTGCCTGTGTTTGAATAACTGTGGCTGTAGCTGCAGTAGGTGCCAAGCAGCTTCCCATGTGCTGGACATGAGATGTTTACACTTCCCTGTCAAATTTAGGTCTCAATAAGAAATATGGACTGAGCTGCCGATCCCTGGCAGGCCTGAGCACACAGGAGCAAAGCACAGGCACTCGTCAGATTTCCACTTTTGGTGCTAAAATCCTTTTATGACATTGAGACTAAGAAAGTGGCCACATAGCAAAGAATTAAATGAGTATCCTAGTCACTAGCCCATCCTTTCTAGCCTGTATTTCAATAAATGTTGTATAAATTATAGTAGGTATAAATTATAGGTATATAAATTACAACCTGTAACCTGGAATATTGGGCCTGCCTGGAGTTTTAACCTGGGTATTATGGCACAGCCAACATACTGTTTCCATCATTTTAATAATGTTTATAGAGCAGGTGATTGTTGCAGTTAATGCTGCTATCATTATTCTTTCTGTGTGTGATTGGCTATGATGACAGTTGTGTTGTTTCATTTTGAGTATTTAAGGCCATTAGGACACATTTTCAGGCAATTATCTCGTATAGGTATATTCAGAAAGGCCTAAAGTTTGCAGGGAGGCACCCCTTTTATAGTGTCTATTTCTAAATAAATATAGAACATGTTCCATATTAATCTATGGAAAATCTATGGACAAGATCACCAGCTGGGATAAAAGGCTAATGCTTAATTTAGATGCAGTTATGCCCTTATATTCCAGATGGGGATCAAGCCCGACATCTTACAATTGCAAAGATTTCAAAGATGTAGAACATTTCTAAGATCATTGAAATATATATTTTGCATTTCAAAGATAAAATACAGAAACCAATATGTCATCAAACCATTTAATTTTCTTCCAAGTTTGAGAGCAAATTGACAAGAGATCAGCAATTGGCAGGAGAACAAATGAAACATATTGAAGGAGCCAATTTGCTAGTATCGAGGGAGGCAGATGTGGCAGTTTTACATCTGCTGAAGCAAAATCCTTAGTGTTTTTTCCCATCTTCCTTTTAAAACATATTTCATTACCTAACAGTGTAGTTATTAGATAATTGAATAATGCTTTATAAATGACCAAGAAGCATTCAGCTCATTGAAGAGCCCCTTTCATCACGGTGCTGTGATTGTGGCAATTGCAGTTCATTTGTGAAAGATCCTAGATTTTCCCAGTAYTCCTCACACCTGACACACACCAGATTTCAATTGCCATTGAATAGTTTCCTGGGCCCCAGTACTCCATATGCCAATTGGCTACCTCTTTCTTGAACCAGTTATAAAAAGGCAAGAGAGGGGGTAAGCAGCCTAACGTTTCTGCTGACAGCTTCTTTCGGGACATCAGGCAGACAGGTATTGTGCTAATGAGCAGCAGAAGGTGATAAAAAATAACCAGGAAGGATAAATGTTTTCATGTTTTAAACAAAGCTATTAAGGTGGGACGCTTCCATATTTGCTTGTGTTGTGAAACGAGGAGACAGGAGCTAAATCTGTCAATAGGTGTTAGTCAGAACTGCAAGTCAAAAGTTTTGCAGCAGCTGTTGTTTGAGGGAACATGCACAGATAACAATATGAGTAATTCTCTGCCCTTCACCTCCCAGTTACTATTTGCTACTTTCCAGTCTCTTTCTTGCTAGCTTAGAATTTGTCAAAGTCTTGTGAGAAGAACTTGAAAAATACAACCAAAAGCGAGGTTGCACAACTATATAATTCTCTTTTATTAACTTTCCATAGGTCTGTTATGTGTTACAGCCAGATCGTGTAAGTAAATAAGAAGGTCAGTGAATTTTATGTGAGTAGTGTAGCACCTCTGGATTTGCAGAAGTTCTGTTGTCAGACCCTATACATCTGAGCAGGGTCTGGGCATGTGTGTGCACAGTATTTGTCACTTTCTCTGTTGCTAACCTTTCTCGAGCCTTGAAAGGAGACTTCAAGCTGTTTCACGTAGGATTTACCATTTGGTTTACAGTGACACTTTGAAGACCCAAATAAGATCAATGTGCCAAGTGCTATACAAGCACRTTTGACCCTTAGGAGTTAGAGTTTGTTTGTTTAAATCAAAATAGACAAGGCAGAAGGAATGATTTTATAGACGGGAACTGAAACAGAGGTAGGTTAAATGATTGCTAGAACTCCCTGTGCAGTCAACAGCGAAATTGGTGAGTGACCACAAAGCTGGTGTCTCTCACAGTGGTGCTGCCTGGCCATCAGCTGGGGATCTGGGTGATGGCCAGATGGAGCAGGAAAACCAGGAATGGAAACTCCTATACAAAACASGGAGCCAGGGCTGCCTGGAGGGTATGGAGCTGGAAAAAGGGGGTGCTCACCACCCACATCCTGTGTGTGGGAATTGGCAGGTGAGAGGGCTCGTTAGGGCAGGAGCACTGGATGCACATCCCTCTGTTGGCTTTCTGGATGTGTATCTTATGTGCAGCAACACAGGAGTCACCAGTCAGGACCCTATGTTTGCTTRCACCATTTATACTTGCCTATTTTACCTCTTGTTATCAAGGGTAACTTCTTGCCTGCAGAAACCGAGGTGCATGCTYCATGCTGGGCTATCGCTCTCTTAATTGGGTGATTCCTGTTGTCTTGCCCATTGTCCCCCATCAGAAATCAGAGGAAAAGTGCTGCAGAGATCATTAGGTGTGAGCATTCTTGTGGTGCAGGCCACTGGAGAGTCCATAGCCCTTCCTCATGCTTAATATAGACTGGAGGAGTTCAGTAGCAGCTGGCAAATGTTGAATTATTAAAATGTCTGCAGCACTTCATGTAATTATTGTCCAAGTGATAGTATAGCCAGATAAGCCCAGTGTCGACGAGCAAACGTGTCCACCTTTGGGGTTTGGTTAACAGGCTTGCTCTTCTGGAATTCAAGAAAAGTCCCTTCTGTCAGGAAGGATTTAAATAGAAAATTAAATAAGTTGTCATATTGCTCTGCATGACAGTTTTTTTTGTGTTTTTTTTTTTGTTTTTTTTTTTCTTAGCCTTTAAGGTCTGCATGATCAAACCAAGAATGGTAAAATACATATTTCTGGGTGCTATAATAATTTCTGATATTGTGGAGAAGCCTTAAATATAAGCACCACTTAACTTTATTTAATCTGCTAATTATTTCATGGCTTAATACCATATGTAGAAGCAGAACAGGTATGGCTGACATCACTTTGAGGTGGCTACTTGATTTGCTTTCCATTCAGAGGGAACTCACTTTCTGGTGATCTTTCCTTCAGGGAAAAAATGTAGGAAAGAAAGATGACTCTGCAATTATGTCAGCTAGAAATAACTGTGGCAGAAGCTCTGTTTACTCTTCCCATCTTCTGTTAAAGCACAATTAATGCACTGCTTGCTTCTCGTCGAAATGTTTCTAGACGGTGTTGTTAAGGAACTTAAGCTGCCACTGCAGCCATTCTTTATGCAGTTGAAACAGCTTCAGTATGATGACAGCAAACATCAAAGCAACAAAACACAGTTTTATCTGATGACAGTAACAATATCTCAGCTAATAAAATGGCTGTCATCGCTGCCTATTGTGTAGATAAGGAAGCTGGGGACATCTGGGTGCCCTTTGTTGGCACGCCAAGTCCCCATTATCCTATGACAGGGCCTTTCTGGGCTGTGATTAATGTAACTTGTTTTTTGYCCCTTTTTTGGGGAGGGGAGGGGGGGAGAAGGTGGATGGCAAGAGGGACAGGGATGGGAGAGATGGCGGGGGTGATGAAGCCCTTAAATAAGGGAATTTCATGGACATTACTCACAAGATGTTTGTGGTTTTTTTTTTTTTAAAAAAAAAAAGGGGAAAAAAAAAAAGTAGAGCTAGGAGACATGGTCTTATTTAATCTGCCTGGGATGTCCTTGCCACATTCACTTATTTGCATTATATGCTGGATGTAAACAACTCTAACTCTGSAGTTCTTGTATTGACCTCTTCTGGCACCCAGATCAAAGTATTGTCTGCAATAAAAATAAGACTATCAATAAGACTGTTAAAGTAGGGTATGTTTAAACAAAATAGCACAACATTGCAGCCTTTGGCTAAAACAGAAACCAAATGAGGTCCTGGAGAAAACCATTTCTCCACAAGAAAGCCAGTGTTATCTTGCTGTCTGGCCTAGAAGACGACTTGCTCTAAAAAAGTTTTTGTTCTTCTTTCCTGGTACTTGCAGGGCATCTCTCTCTTGCTTTCAGTGGAGATAATGTAAATGTCATGAAGAAAGGGATGCTWAGACAGTTCATTCAGATTTCTGGATGGATTTGAGGACTAAGCCTTCCTTTGAACAATGGTCAATCCCAATAAGATCTCTCAACCTTTAAAGAGCATGAGGTTACCAATTCACRATGCTGTGTGCTGATCTCCTCTCCTTGAGGTGCCTCCCCTTGGCTCCAGCTGTGTCCTATCATGATCTTTCAGTAGTCTTTGGAGGAGAGTCTCATGGTTGACTTTGTGGTGCTTGTTGACTTTACATTTGGAGCCAAGGCAGCTGCAGTAAGWATTTAAGTTCTAACTCGCTGTTTATTATGTAAAAGCTTGCCATCTTGAAAATATGTCCTTCAAAGGCTATTTTTCTCTAGTATGTATTTATACTTGGAATGTAAATATACCCTCCCTGCAAAAAACTGTCTTGTGTTTCCAGTAATGCTAATTTATAATATGAAGATCACAACAAACATCAGCAAAGAAACTCTTTCCTAATAAACTAGTCTGATTTACAGACTGATCTGGAACTTTCAGAGCAAAACTAAGGATATCCTATAGAACTGCYTGGGCTGGTACATCCAGAGACAGGAGAGAAGGAAAAAAGGCAATGACTTTTTTTTTTCTGAACAAAACATTTGATATGTGATACAATAATTTCACTCCATTAAAATTAAAAGAACAGAATCTTTTCTATTCTTTCTAAGAMAACTTATTCTCCAACACTTTAAGACAAAAGCTTGCAGTACTTTCCCACATATCAAACTGCCCAATTTTCAGAGTTGCTTAAAATCCTGTTGAAAGCTACTCGGTGCTTCTGGAAGTTCAGTCAATTTGCTAATCAAGACAGTACTCAAAATGCTTTAATTTAGATGTAGGCACCTATTTTGGTCACTTAGTTTAATAACTATCAYGAAACTCTCTTGGACGTTGATGGAAGGTGGATGGGGGAAGATCTAGTATTGCCAAAGGAGAACGTTTGTACTTGAGTGCAAAACTGAAGGATGACTTGGAATAATTATAGTGAGACTTTCTGTGCCACCTGGTTCCTGTCAGATCCCAGTGCTTCCCCCACACACACCTGGGACTTCTGCCTTCTYTGCAAGGGAATTACACCTCTCACTTTAACCAGCAGCAGTTTTAACCAGATTTTTCTGTGTTTTGTATTTGGGACTCTCTTAGTGTCTGCTAAGATGAGCCTGTGCAATGCTGGACAAAGCAAGGGAGTAGTAGGTAGCACACTGCTATGACCAGCCTAGTGACAGCTGGACTTGAACACCTAATTYACCTGGCTACTGAAGAGGGCTAAGGCACTGTTGCTGCTTCCCATATAACCTGCTTTTGAGCTCACCACAGACCTATCTCCAGTTGCCAAAGGATACACAGCCTTTATATAGTTTATCTACACCCTTCCACCTGTCAGCATTGGGGCAACTTGTATTATAGGTAGATTTGAGAGTTTTCAGTTCTGACTTGTGCCAGGTTTCAGCATTATTCCCAATGATAAATATTACATCTCTTCAACCAGGGAGATTCTCTTGAATTGGAAACCACTCATATTTTTGCTGACTGTAAAAGCAGAGTGTTTCATATCTTTGGGCCAAGAAAGTCCTTAGTCCCTGTACCTCAAAGTAAACATCTTCAGTTAAAAAAAAAGAGAAGCTTATGCAGAATACATGAGCAGAATATTTGAAAGTAGTATGCAATAACTATTAGTAAGCAGAGATGTTGGTGTAGGCGGTAGAATCCCTTTAACATGAAGTGAGTCATCCGTAAGTTCAGAATTCARTCAGGACCTGAGTGGGCTCACTCATTCTCTCATTTGGGACTAAAGCTTTCTGGATTGTGTGCATTAAGAAGGTCTTAAAAGCTCCACCAAGGCTATTTGGTATGAGCAGAATGCAGGCTCATCACTTCAAAGCTGTAAGGTTCAGGACAGAAGGATGAAAGAGGAAATTTGTTTTTTACAGCAGTCTAGTTTTGGAAGATGTTGCCCCAGAAAGGAACAATGCTGAATAAATTTCAAATAAACAAATTGCACTAGCATAATATGTGAGTATTATGCAGGAAAAAAAAACGACCGCAAGAAGCCCCAAATCCACATCTCTTTAACAGGCCCTGAGTAGTACTGYAGACTTGGCTCCCCTTGCTTTTATAATCCATAATTACTCTTGCATCGTTACAGTTAGCTGTAATTCACATCAGAAGACTAGAAATGAAAGTTATGTATTTTCACAGTGAATTTTGTTACCAGAAGTGTGCTGCTGGGGTCAGTCTCTAAGAACATGACTGTCAGTAATGGTTAAGATATTTTCTTCATGTAGTAAAATATTTGCAGCATTGACAGTAGCTGGAAATACTTAAAGTGGTTATTGTTGTAGAAGTCATTAGCCTAGCTGAAGTAATGCTGGCATGTTTTCCCATTGGGTAAAATTCCTCGGTCTAATTGTCTCCTCCTTGCCAGACCATATTTAATATCTTCAGGTTGGAGACTGGACMCTTTCCAGTAATTAATGGCTTTTCTCAGTTATAGATTGTAATGATTTCCTATTGTGAATTAGTCTATTATGTAACAGGGAGTTATTGAGTTCTAAAGCATTTAAATGGGATAACTTACAAGCAGAGATAGCTTTTACCTGGTGACAAATTTCTAATACTACGCGAGTCACTGTAGGAGATGCACAGTTCATATGTAATCACAAGCAATTYGACAAGGAGAATGAAACAGGTACTGAAAATTTAAAATATGATGTCCCTTCTCTACTGGAGTTATTTTCTTTTAATGAGCTAACCTTGATATTGACCTAGACAGAGCAATATAGGTCCATGTATCTCTCAGACTAGTATTAGGTCACCTCGTATAACCTTCATAGTAGTACTGGCAATCAAATTTCATCAAGCTACTCTTGTCCTTAGCACTATAACTTGGATTTTACAAAAGTACATCATGAACTCAATGTCTCTGATGCACAGAGTAGACTTCTTCGAGTACTTTCTCCACTCAGAGCATAATTAGTCTGCAGTTTCAGAAATCAATGAATACTGCTCCACAATGKGGGGGTGGGGGGGAAGATTTTTCTGTAGCTGCTGTTTTATGGCTTTCCATATTTGAACTATTACTTCTCTCAAAGCAATTTTACCACATCTTTCACTGTATTTTTTTAATCTGAAATGGAACATAATGTAGGTCTCAAGCTAAAAACAAGAAATGTGTTTAATACTGCTTCAGATATGTTATGGCAAGTTATTTTTGAAAAGAGAGAATAGATAATGCTCATCAGGCCATGCTCTACATTCCTCTGCCTGAGTCAAGCTGGGTTGTGTCTCAGCCCCTTTTTCACATCTTGTTTACCCATACGATAATGGCACTGCAGCCCTTGGTCTGTGTAAGCCATAATATGATGATGCATTTCCTGACTGTGTTGTTCAGACTCTGAACAAAGTTCCCATTTGTTTTGAAATCTGGGAGAGTGCTGCCTGGATTTCTTTTGTTCCCCCTTTCATCAAACTGTTTGCTAAGCTGTTTTCCCTCTCTCTTATCTCTTGCTTGAGACCTGAATGTTTAGAGCTGAGTGATGACGTCTCCCTTGCTCATATCCTGTCAGATGTGAACCTCTGGTTGCTTGAGTTCATTGTATGAACCGAAGCTGCATGTGACTTGGGCTGTAAATGAGATGATTATTCTATTCCCTCCTATTTGGTGTCTATAGTCCTGTTTTAAGAGAATTTATCTGGTCATTATTCCCTGTATCCAAAGTCAGGCTGAGCACTCAGGCAGTTCATGTCTAACCCATGTCTATTCATCTTACTTGTGCCTCCTCGCTGTCTCTGACAATTACTGTCCCTCTCACTTAGTATTTCCCTCTAAAACTCATCACTCCAGGTGCTCAATTGATGTGAATTAATGTCAAATTCCTGGGGGGAAGGTGGAAAGAGAAGCCTGGTGTGCTCCAGGTGCAAGGAGGTCATGGTCTGCTTCCCCTAAGAGTGAGTGGCAGCTCCTGGTCCCTCGTGCCCAGCTCCGATGTTCTGGCTTGTGCTCTTCACCCACTGCCTGACAGGCGTCCCGAGACCCTGCTCATCCCGGTCAGCGGGGGATGTCTGATCCGCTCCGACTTTTCCCCTGCAATGGGAGGAATAAATCTTCCTGGCATCTTGCTTACAGCATTTCCCTTGTGTTCCAGTCAGGAAAGGGGTGTCATCTGGATAACAAACTATTAGTCTGAGGTTTTCGCTCCTAACCTGAAGCTCCCCATAAAATTGCAATGAGACAATGAGCTTCATTTCCCTGTTTTCCCTAATTTGAGCACGCTATTCCTTTTCATTCTCAAGTTCCCGCAGTTCTTGAGCTGGGTCATTGCTTTGTTTCTGGGCAAGAACAAGCATTTTTAAAGATTCTTTTCTTAYTGTATTACTCGCATACAACTGGTAACAAATTATAGATTTTTCTGATGCTACCCAGACACTGGAAAGCACTACTAAAAAAAAAAAAAAAAAGGCATTCTCATCAATGGTGCTTGCCTGATAACATATGTTCATCAGCTTTAATTTGTAATGCCTGGAAATTCTAAGAAGAGATCAAGGAAGCAGTTTGGATAATATATCAAACTCTCTAAACCTTGTCCAGTGTCTGAACAGACTCAGCYTATGTGTCTTGAATACATAGGAACACTTTTTTTTTTCTTTAGGRATTGTTCTGCTCTCTTCCTCTAATTGGGAATCTTAGATTTTTTTGTAAGACCCTTTAGCACAACCAGACACACAAGCACTGCTCACCTCAAATCTTCTCTACCTATACACACAGACTATGAAGAATATGATAGAAAATATTTTTAGTTGATCCAAGGATTTTAGSAGTCCATCTAGGCAGTGGAGCCCTCAAGTCCAAACCACTTAAAAGCTTCTGGCAATCTGCTTTTTAAAGAAAAGGCACCCAGAGAAGCTGTTGCAAAGGGCTCTTGCACAGAGGTAGAGAGTTATGAAAATCTAGCAAGGCAGAGCCTTCAGTGGCAAGATTTCCTATGCAGCCTGATCCCTTGCCCTGGCGCAGGACAAAGACAAATCGGGCCCATTATGAAAGCAATTCATATTTAAATGAGATTTCCAGCCCAGTTCTGCAGTCTCAAGTGGTTCATATAAACATCTGCTCTTTGTGCTGATTTAGACCAAACTTGAATGCTGAATCTTTGGAGAATCATAAACAAATTGTATTAAATTACCATTAATGGAAACAGATCGCTAGGAAGGAGAGGCGAGGTTGTTAATGGTATTGCTGCTCTTAACTCCGGCTGTTAGGGCTGCGGAGTTGCAGTCCTGCAGCACACAAGTAATGTATGTGTGATCACCCACTGTTCTGAGACCTCCAGACAAGCTAAGCACAGCAGGGTGAGCAGCACTGGAATTTGTTTTACAGGAAGCCTTTCATTTCCTTGCTTTTGAGGGGTTAAGTGAGGCACTTCAAGTGCAGTTCTCCCATGGGGTTTACAGGAGAGAAGGGTAGTTTTAGTTTCCCTCGGGGGCTCTGCAGCAGCTTTGGCAGCAGAGGCTGCTGTTGAAAGAGAGCAGCCGGTTGCAATGAATCAGTGTATTCCCCAGCCGCCCGGGCTGCATTTCCTTCCTACTCAGTGCTGTCCACTTCTCAGACTGTGGAGCCCAACAGTGGCCTCCAGTCCTGGGCTGCCGCTGCCACTCTTGATGGACACATGGGCCCTTGAGGCCTCCAATCTTGGCTTCAAAAGGCCTGGATCATGGCAAAATTATTTGTTGTTGATTTAATTGCTGCCTTTTATGTCATCCGGGGAATACACTGAACAGAACAAGTTGCAAGCGTATTTTAATATACAGTAATAGCATCTGTATGGGTTTTTTATGGTCTCTAATAACATTGAGCTTGTATTGAATTTAAAAATCACTTCTATGTCTGTTTAGACCTGGCTTTAGAGAAACTTGAACTGTCAAACTCAAGCTCTGCTCAGGTGTCTTAATTTGTTAACATGTTTCTTCAAAATGTCATGATGTCTAAAGAGTTTACCTGTACCAGGTAGGTTTGTGCTGTCCTGGGAAACCTCCTGCTTTTCTCCAGCCTGTCTATGGAGCGCTTAAAGGTCATCTCATGTTGAGAACCTTTACTATGGCCCCTACCAGAGAGGGAGGAGGATAAAACTCCTGTGTGTTCTGTCTGTAGCCAAGGCTCTAGCAGATGTAGGTCTAACTGCAAAGAAGATCTTGATCCAAGACTCTAGGGAATTCCAGCCCTTCTGTAGAGCAGCCAGGAGACTGGACATCGCACGCTGAGCCTCCAGGCTGTGTGGCTCCAGGGTAGGCTTTGCAGGTGGCATGTGCTTGAGTGAGCAGGTCCTGCAGTGCAGGTCATCCCCCTAGGTGAGTAGCCTCCAGCCGGCTGTCTCCAATGACCAAACTCCAGGTCYAGCATTGCTTGTTTTTCCCTCAGGTCACTTTTTCAGTTGGTAAAGGTCATCAGCCTGACTTATCAATTTAGTTCAGTGCATGCCAGGGAGCCCAGAATATTTTCTCAGATGTGAGATTTTTAGCTCTACAAAAATCTTATTCAATTAGAACTGAAAATATGCAAATTTTAATTTAGGTGATTGCAACTGATCTTACCGGTGTGTTATTTGAGGTGAAAGGAGAAGTTGTTTACCTCCGAAATTCTTAGAAGAAAAAATAAATATTTTGTGTGACTGTGAATTAATATGGCAGGTTTCACCCCGTAACTAACTTCATATTGCATGTCATCATATCATGGCAGAATCTATCCTAGCAGTGTACTTGGTGCAATGGAAATCCTTCAAGACAGTTGTGGTTTTTGTTTTTTTCTTTTTTGTTTGCTTATTTTTTATGGCAATGGATTTAGCAGTTTCCCTCATGGCACTTTTTTCATGTAAAACATGAAGACGGTATAACAAAATAAATCCTACACCTAAAACTGATAATCCAAGGGGTTCTGTCATAATAATGACTTAAATAGTTTTGTAAGTGTAGATTTCCTATTTAAGATCATAACTTAATATCCACCTAATATTATCAGAGTATATAACAAGATAAAAGTTGTGGGGTTTTTTTGACAACAAATGGAATATGTTGGAAGAAACTTGGTTTATACTTTTCCTATAAATCCTCTGTTTTCCAATAGCATCATGGTTCTAAATTCCACAGATTATTCTTTTGAGAATCTTGTATTTCAAATATGATATAAAATTTTGTTTAAAAAGGATATGTTTTTCTATCAATCGTAGAAAAAAATTATATCAATGCAAAATGCAGTTTTACAGCAATATAAAATTGGTAGAGATTTATCTGAGTGAACATTATTATCCTATATGAAAGTGTTTATACGAACACTGGACCCAATTCATGGTCCTCTGCATTTGGAGAAGACTATGTTAATGTTTGAACTTATGAGGCTGTTCAATCATAAGTCAAAATTTGTTTTCCAGATTAATGAATACCTTTAGTTTTAACAGAGAAAAACCATTTTGTCAATTCAAAAAGGATTCTGAAAAGCAGTACATCAGCCCTTCAGAAGTTTTGTTTTAGAATGCCCTTATGTATTTTCTCCAAACTACCAGAGATGATTACATGCAACTAGTAATTGTTTAACTGTAAATGCATTTATGCACAGCAAAATATATAGCTGAATTTTCAAGGTGAGGACAGAGAATAAGTTTTAATTTCTACCTGTATCAAGGAAATACTATAACCATATTTACATACACTTACATACATATCCCTATAGCTACCTTTCTACAGGCCATTTAATTCAGATTTTCTATGACATTCATAAGTTTCCTCCCATTTTTAATGATCTGATTTTGAGGCAAATCAGATATGATGGCTGTATTGCTATTTTAAATAAAGAGTTAAGACAAGTAAGCTATTCAGGAGATGTATATCAAATAGATGTGAATGCAGTATTACCATACAGGCATAATAACCTTGTCATTTGGTCAATCTTGTTTCTGAAAGTCTTTGAATTTTTCATCGGTAACTGGGAGAGAGGAGAGAGGGGGGAAAAAAAAAAAAAGAAAAAAGCCTTTATAGGAGTGTGTGTTCCTGAAGCTCTGCCTGCAGTGTTCAACGGGTATCTGCCAGCAGTGAATGCACATATTGTAATTTTATTGGGTAGCAACAAGGCAGATGGGTTATATGCTTGCTGCCATTTAAAGTATCCTCTCTGTATCTGTGGAAAAACATTTGATGCAAAAACTTCCTATCTTTAAATTCTGTTTTTTTTCTAACTCCCTTTAAACCACAAATCCAGTAATATTAT
This sequence comes from Nothoprocta perdicaria, assembly GCF_003342845.1. Lineage (NCBI taxonomy): Eukaryota > Metazoa > Chordata > Aves > Tinamiformes > Tinamidae > Nothoprocta > Nothoprocta perdicaria. The sequence continues at coordinate 451,456 of NW_020455205.1, read as the reverse complement.
AAATTATGTAARAAGTGGAGAAAGTATCTTTTAAACCTTTGGGTTTCAAACTAGATTTTTTTCTTCACATGGCAGTTCAAAGTGGTGACTACATTAAGAACTGAAGGATTTTTGTTGTTGTTGTCATTGTTCACCTTGTAAAATATTTCTACRAGTAAAGCCAGGCAGATTATTTAAGCACATCTAATAAAAGTCATATAGAACTCTCTTCTTTTTTTTCTCTTTCTCTCTTTCTTAAACTTGTTCCTCATTTGTCTTTCTCACTCTCATTTGCAATTCTAACACTGCAAGGATCTGTAAAATGTTTTAGGCTGCCACCTGCCAGACAGGAATGGTCGTTTTTCTGRGCCGGTTTCTCAGTTTAGATTCCTACCACTTCCCTCTGCCCTGTTCATGATTTCATTGAAGCCATTCTGGATTTACCTTGGCATTCTCTAAGATCCATACACCTTCACTGTTTTCTCATGAATACCAAAGCTGTAAAATAAATATTGTTGGCATGTGTTGGCAGAGTTTTCATACTTGGATTCCTCATTAAATTACATTCAATTTTAGTTATAATGAGTGTAATCCATTTGATACTGTTGACTCAAATTCCCTTGAGGAAAGCAGCAGTTCTGAATTGATATTTGCATCTTGGAGTCCACTGAATAACATGCAAGATCATATCAGAGGTATAACCTGAAAAATGCACTGTGCCAGTTATTCTGGGGGTCAGAAATAGGTTATACTGCAGAAAGGTATTACTGTTGCACTTGGTTACAGCTCTTGGTGTATTTTATTTTTACCACTTCCTTAACTTACATGACAGTGTAGTTATCTATATCCTGTCTCTGCAAGCACCTTATGAGAACACTGGCCATCAGGAAGCAGAAGCACCTTTAAGAAACTCATCCATGGGTGCCTTTTCTGAAATCATATTTCTTCGTCCTGTCATGCTTCTTAATTGTTCATCTTTTGCAATAAATTGTTATATCTTTCCCTGTAACAGTTCTTTCCTGTCATTTATCATGTCTTGAGGTTTCGTATGCTTGAGAACAAGAATAAAATCCCAGCAGGCTTCAGGAAGCTTTTAACTCCCTTCCTTCTCTGAATAAAGATAATAAGAAATGGAGACCTCTGCATAGATGTGGTGTGTTTGGGTGTGTGTTGGGTGTGTTTTTTGCTTGGGAGTGTTTTACTATCTGATTTATTTGCCTCAGTTTTTGGCATGCTTAGAGGAAAAAATGGACTGTTCGAAAGATGGAAGTACCAGTATTTTAAGTGTTATTATCAGTCTAATAAGTCTAATAGAGTCTCTGGATAAGGTAGCTCTTGGTTTTTGTTTTGTTTTCCTCTAAGATTTGGCCATAATTATTTAATAGACCTCAGGGATCTTGGGATGTTCTAGAGAGAACAATTTTATTGACTCACTGCAGTTGATTGACCGTATGGTCTAATGCAGGAGTTTGATTTCATTTGACCTTTGGTCAAACTACCCAGATCCTCACTCTATCATTAAGAACAGATGCAGAGGCCATACACAGAGGAAGTAATCTTGACCTGCACATGTAGCTGCTACTTTCTTCTCCCATAGGAGACATGGGATTAGCCCTGTGAAAGAGATCATGTGATTTTTGTAGGTACAAAATTGATGATTCATGCAGCAATTTTTGAGAGGTAAAGATCAAGTCATGATTCTTGCTCATCTGTTTGTCATCATTAGTTATCCCAAAGATCTTAAGAAGAAAGAATGTAATTAAAAAAAAAAAAAAAGCCATTGAAGGTTCAGGTCAGAATATGACAATTTATGGCAGTTTGTTGTCTGGGCATGCTTAGAAATACCAGAAGATCTTCAAGAACAGTATAAATAAAATATGTCAATTTAGTTGTACTGATCCTGCTTTCATGTTGGGAAGTAATTAACTCTTTTACGTCCCTTTGGACACTATATTCTATAATTCTAAATTCCAAGGAAGGTCCTCAAGGGCTATCTTGGAGATATGTGAAGACCACATAGTTATCAAAGATTACCTAATACAAGCATGCAATAAAATACATGAGTTGATCCCTTCTTCCAAATGAATCTCATTAATACATGTGTTTCAGTGTCCTGTGAGTTTCCCTTTGGTTTGTTGACTCATGCAGAATGAGGCTAGAGGAGAGCTGCTCAGCACCTTCCTTACTCTGTCAATGGAAAACCTTTGTAGGCAAATACAAGGAGCACTAGCTCAGCATTATGAATGTACAGAAATAATAAAATACCTATGGCCAAATTAAGCTTTTACTTTATAGTTTTCTTCACTTGGCAAATGCAAATATATTTCTCCCTAATTTATGTCTTGACAGATGATAATGAGTGTGAAAATGCTACTCAGCCTTGTGGAGAGAATGCCAATTGCACAAACACTGTGGGAAGTTATTTCTGCATGTGTGCACCTGGTTACAAATCCAGCAACGGTCAACAAAGTTTTGTACCTAATGATGGAACCTCCTGTGTGGGTAAGTTATTAATGTCTGCCAACCAGCTTTAAATTGTCACTCTTTTCATATTGTTTCTGTTAATTATAACCATCTAGTAAGCTACCTTCAGATTTCTGGAGTTTGGAGTCTGGATATGAAATTCATGTGATTCTTCTGGAAGAGTTTTAATATTCCAGTTCAAGCCTATATTTCTCTCAAAAAATACTGCAGCTGCCACTGATTTCAATAATGCTATTATCCTCATGCCATGTGCAGTTTTAGACAATGAATGTAGAATTGGGTTAAAACAGTGGCCCTCAATCTACCCGTTGATGCCGCTTTTCCTGAACTAAGAGCGAGGGTGTCATGGTCTTGAAAAACAGTAGTAAAGGGCATTCAGTTGCCTCTTGACAAGCAAAATCCACATGTTTTGAGCTTCTGTGCTCCAAATACATTTTGACTGGGGGCTTTAATTTGGAATTTGGGTTTTTGTTTTGTTTTTAAGTCTGGTCAGCAGCAATGAGCAAGATTCACAGTTATCCTGCCTTCTGTGCCATCCTTGAGGTTTTGTTTCCATTGCAGCTGGATGGATCATGTTCAATATTACAGGGGCGGAAAACTTCTTGGGGGGAAAAAATGTTATTTCTGAAAAGCTATGCAAGCCTTTAGAATTTCCTTTGAATGGAAGAACTGTAACTATTTCTCTCTTATCAATCCCCTGGTAATTTTCTCTGTATGTTGCAGAAGTCCGCAGGGAACGCGAAAATGAGAAATAAATCTATTGCCCTTTATACCTTTGTGCTGACTGTCTCATTCTAGATATGTTTCCTGTGAGTTTGAGTGCTGAAAACCTCTCTTCTTACTGCTCTTAATATCAGCAGAAAGGCTGCATATTAAGCCAGAAAGTGATCTAATCGACATTTCTTGCCCATTGCTCACATCTACCTAAAAGAGCTCTGCTTTACCCAGCTGCTATGAATCGTTCTTAAATTAGCTGGGATTGAGACTGTTAGCACACTGAATGGCAAATATTCTTGTGGTTATCATCCAAGCTTTGATTTTCACCAGTTATGACATTTTTCTCAGCTTCAGAAGTCTTGTCTTCAAAGTTGTTTCTGTGACTGTTCACAGGTCACTTTGGCTTTTTACCATAAACTTGCTAATCTCTTATATTTCCTTCTTTCTCTTCCCGGACAGATTCATTTTTATCCTGTACAAGGGGTTAGCTCATCACTTCCCTTTCTTCTTTTTTTTTTTTTTTTTTGCAAGTCTGTATGAGATGACTTTACAGCTTCCAAAATTCTCACCGAAATCACTAAAATGAAAAATTACCTGTGGGCATCTYTGTTCATTAAGCATGGGTTTACATGTTCTCATCTCATTAAACTTCTTCTCATTATACATTACTTTACCAAGCAGTCAGTCCTAAAGACAACCTTTTGATCCGCAATTAATTTTCCACTTTATCTAGCAGATAACCATAATAGAATATTTCATGCTCAGTAGATCTGATGCTACTAATYAGATGATAGGACTAGATGGACCTAGATGACAGGTCTTTCTCCTTTTTGGAAGTGATGAGGCTGGACCCCACTACATCTTGAAATAATAGCTCTGGGAAATGTCCATTCCCCCTCCCTGCAAAGAAGGGAAAGGTACATGTTAACTCTCAAGGGACAGGATTATTTCATTGCATTATCAGTTGGAATTGGCAAGAGGTGGCAATGAAACATGCAGAGAAAGGTAGAACAGGAGAGCAGAAAGTAAGCGAGCAAGAAGGAAGAAGTGGAGAATTAAAAAAAAAAAAAAGAAATGCAGAGGCATGGTAGTTCTGAAGAAGATATTTTTCTACTGTTATGAATGTGAGATACTRAAATCTATTTCCTGTGTAAAAGACAAGTTTTATCCTTAGACTTCACATTTTATTGAACATTCTGCTGCAAATAAAAAGGTGAAATACAAACCTACTTTTTTTTTTCTCCAGTCAACAAGGTTGAAACATGGAAAYGGCCATGTCTAAAATGGAAGTGACATCTCTAAAATGAAGTGACATGAATGTCATTCTGCCAGTCTGCCATTTTCTGGAACAGGCTGTTAGCGTTCTCCAGGTTTTTCYCAGCTTCTTCTGAGAGTACTGGGAAAGGGCCCATTCTCCATCATGTCCTTTTCTGTGATGAGGACAATGATACAGCAGATGGGGTACAATATTTTGCCACTCTGCTAGACGTTTTTACATGTGCCATTCTTAGGGCTTTTAATTTCTACTTTGTATATGCTGCTGCCTTCCACAGTATGGAGATGCTGGGAGGAAACATCTAGTCCTTTGCAATTGGACTTTTCAATCACTTGCAAGCTACTAATAAGCAGACAGTATAATGCAGATATCAAGCTGTCTCGACTGACTGGTGAAGAATCAAAGCGATGTAGGTAAAAATCAGTAATTGGCAAGACTGAATATAATAACTGTTCTCAGTACTTTTATATTAATTGGAATTTCCTTGCCTGCTGCAGTAAATGAGGAATGACAAAGCAYAGAAATAAAATAAAAGGTTATAAATCTATTTTCATGCTAGCCTGAGTGATGTTGGTGATATCATTTTCTGATCAGAACTATTATAAAAGCTTCAAAGTCCAGCTTCAGAATTTATTTTGAATACTGTACTAGTAAAGGGGCCAGTTTCTAGCAGAGCTGTGGCAAATGCTCTTCTGTTTAAAAAGYTGCTATCCTTCAACCTTTTCTCAGGAGTCTTCTCTGCTCATGCAAGTTTGGGTAGCCCTATCCCACTGCCYGTGTGGATTAAGGAGGATGGTTTAAGATACCCAAAGTTCCAGTCGAATTGACTGCTGAGAGTACTGACAAGCTGTTGTCCATGTCCAATCCCCCCCAAAAAAAACAAATAAACAAACAAAAAAAAACCCTGCAGTTACCACACATTATTTCAAAGCAGGAACTTAAAAGGAACGTTCTTGTAACTGCCACAAATTGTTGACTGTCCCTGAAAGTCTCATTGATTTAAAATGATTTAAAAGGGATACGAAGCTGATTAGTACCTTGCAAGATCAGTCTTATTGCTTTTTAATTTTGTCAACCAGGAGATTTTTCTCTAGGAAGCAGTAAATTAGAGAGGCGTGATATGGATTCATTCCATATGGACAACTCAACTGCATAAAGTCTATTTGCATAAGCTCAACAGGGTGTCTCTCTCAGACTTTAAATAGATATCTTGTTGCCAGAGATGTGGCTTGGTACTTGAGTTTCTGCTGTTGTTTTGGATAATCCTAAATCTCATTAAAATTTCCATTACACTTAATATGTGACATAATTGCAAAAGGAAAGGATAATTTGTATGAATGCCCAATAATGACAAATAAATGATTTATCAAACTAGGATCATGAGAAGCAAATTATCATAATAATTTTGAAATCCTTGCAACAGTAAATCACATGGGAACCTGATACCTAGCAATGATAATCTGGAATGTATTGAAATATTTATGTATTTAAGTCATTGTAAATTTTAGTAAAGCTTGTTGTCATTTACTGGTGTTTTATGCTACATCCTGAATATCACGTTGAGACCCTATATGCCCTTCTTAGTGTAGCTGACAGGGCCAAAGAAATCTCTGGCACAAAGCTGATGAGTGTTCTTGTTATGCAAACTGCTATTGTCATGTTTTTCACCCTTGACGCTTCAATTCGATCAAAGTTTGACCGTGTTACATGGAGTGATACAACAGGGCACCAAGAGGCACCCCCTTGTTTCAGAAAGAGCTTTACAGTTTATTGGTGTTAGAGGWTATTTAAATGCCAAGGGAGGAACTTAGGCCTTATGTCTTTAAGTGACAGCACTTAATTATGACTTAGCCTCTGCATAGCACTGTATCACTTTTTCACTTTTTTTCCACTCTTTTTCCCAATTTGTCAGATTCCTGAAAGTATAATATTGTTAACACTATGACTACTGAGGTCGCAAACTATACAAATATGGATAATTCAAACCTCAGTTCATTAACTCAGCTCGAGAACTACATCTAGAGATCTGGGAATTAAATAGGCAAACGAACTAGCATCAAACTAGCGGATAATAATCATTTAACATCATAAAGAGTAGAGATGGCAGTGCTTGAGGTGGCTTGTGAGGTTGAGACCCATCTTCTCTGGTCACCTTTGCTGTGCTAGTATCTGAGCTGCTTTTGAGCTGGAGTTTCTGGATCATTGTGGATTTAAAATACAAATTTTCAGGTGCAAATCTGAGCTACTGCTGAGTGAAGCAAAGAAACATGTGAAAGATGGGGGTGAAACCTCAACCATGCCCTTGACTCCTTAGAAGGCCTTTAGTATTACAAGCAGGAAAAAGGAACCTGGAGAATGAAGAATAGAATACAAAAACGTGTGGATACAGAAGTTGTTCAGAAGCTCCACTAAAATTCCAAATGCATTCATTTGATAATATAAGAAGACTGTCTTGTAATAAATAAAATACTTTCTACTTAATTTGTCAAAAAACGTTGTGAAAAAGTCAGAGGGGTCCCCGGGTATCCTTCAGACATCCTTCTATATTCCCTACACATGCAGTATCTCATTCTGTTCTTCCATGCTTTTCCATATTTCTCATACATTATTGCTCATGTTTGTCTTATCCCATTTCCAAATCCCCAACAAAATAAGGGTACAAAAATGATTTGGTATGCTAAAGGTGCATTTCCAACTCCTAATATCTGTTTTTTGTTTATTTGTGCTTAAATCCCTTCATAAAGCCCTCCTGTCAATTCAGCTCTCCATTCTTCTCCAATAATCAGACCTGCTATTGCCCCTGTTTCTTTCTCAAATTCTCCATCATCCCACTTCATCCTGTTCATTTAAATCTACTTATATAGAAATATTATATATATATATATCGTTTCTTCATTCTCCATTTTTTCAGATGTACCTATCCCAAACCTGTTGACTTTTTATCTTTTCCCTCCTTACTGGCATAGGTTTCACAACCCATTACTCTGTTCTGCAGAATTCTTTGGTATTTTTCCCAGGCTGCTTTCTCCAGTGAATCTATTGAGTTATTTGATCTCTATCTTCAGCCAAACAAATTATGCAAACTATTCCCTACTCCTACCCACCTAAATTGATCAATTCATGAATTCCTTTACTGGAATTCATCATTTTTACTCATAGACTGTGCCCCACCCACTTACTGAACCTATCTACCTAAAAGCAAATTATTTAGAAGGACAAAAGCTATTTTAGGCAAATGTAATTTAACTGTGATTTAAAAAAAAAAAAAAAAAAAAAAAAAAAAAAAAAAAAAAGATATGCCAAGCACTTTAAAAGGCATAGAGCTTAAATCTTAGATTAACCAGATGGATAGAATGATTTTTTTGAAGCATCTCTTTAAAGCTGTGACTTAAAAGAAAGGCTTCAGTTTTCTTTTTCCTTTCTAACTGAATAGTAACGCTGAGAAAATCTATTTAGTTTAATCTCTGGAAAATGGATTTTAGATGATTTGCATCATGCCGAGTATTTTGTTATGATAGAATTAATATTTAAACTCATGCTTTTAAAACATGAACAATGCAATATTACATAGTAATAAAAGTAGTGGTATAAAAATATTATCAATTATGATTTATCCTGCTAATCCCTAAGTAATATAATTGGCAGTTGCTTTGCTATTAAGTTTGCCTTTTTACTTTTTGCCTTTTTTTTTTTTCCATGAAATTTTATTGTGAAATTGCTTGCAGTGTGTAGGGCGATTATCAACAAAGCAGCAAGGTGTTAGTCTGTAAATACTTAATAAAAAATTCAATTTCTCACAATATTTGCAGATGTAGATGAGTGCAGCAAAGAAGGAACTGTTGCCTGTGGAGATCATGCAAAATGTGAAAATGTGGATGGAGGGTATAACTGTGCCTGCAAGGAAGGTTATCAACCATCCACAGGAAAATTGCGGTTTAAGCCAAATGATGGCACTTCCTGCCAAGGTACATGATATTATAAAGGTTTATGTGTTATTACAGGGCTACATCTTCTGAGAAACCCACCAGTGTCTCTTTATCTTCACTTAGATTAATCAGCAAGACATGAAAAGAGGCAAGGCAGTCACATCTACATTTCCTCAGAATAGAATGCTTTTAAAATKTATTTTTTGCTGAAGAGTATGACAAAATCCATTCTGAAAAGCAGATACCTCCTCACAGCTGTTCAGAGGTGTCTGCCCCTCCATTAATTTGATCCTTCTCTTAACTACCCTGGTAGAAATTCCAAGAAAAGGGGACAAACTCTACCAAAGACATAATAAAAATACTCTCATCCAGTTCAGTGGTGTTTCAATATTGTACAAACAGCAGCTCGGTCAAGAGGTGGTCTTGGTAGTTGAAGTTTGAGACTGGAGTGCTGCTTTTTATGCTCGTGAATGGAGGTTTGGGGAAGTTACTTAAAGAGCTCTTACAATAAGTATATATTGAATATTGTGTTAAACTTAAGCTAATCTTTTTTTTTTTTTTTTTTTTAATTTCTACAGAAAATCCAAAGGTCAAGTGTGAGTTATACAAAGACTGTATAACTGAACATATTAATAGAACTTTAGCTGGAGTAAGTAGCATTGGTTTATAGATTAATTTGCAAATCCTTTAATTGTTTCTGTTTGAAACTGTTATTTCAATTATAATAGTTCTTAAGGAGCTTTTAACAAATGCTTCAAGCATACAATTGAACTTAAGCATGTTTGCAGAAGTCTTGTTAATAATTCCAAATTATATGAAATTGGTTATGTGTTCAAATCATGGTAATAACTTGCTGGGAATGTATGTGTTGTATTTCTAGCATAGTAAGGTCATGATGCATGAAAAATTCAGAAAGGCAGTAATCACTCAACTGTTTCTGTAATTTCTGAAGTTATATATTGCTGCATTTACCGATGTGCAATTATTTGCTTGCTCAGAGTGAAAGCTTACAAAGGTAATGTAAATAAGTGACAAAATAGAAAGTGGAGCAATAGCATCCCACCATGCCAGTATATTTACTCCTCAAAGCATATTATTTAAAGTGACATAGATTTATAGACCTAAAGACTTAGGATTCAAGATTTTTTCACCAGAAGCTGAGATTTCTTAAAGCAAATAAAATAATGAATTCACTATTCATTATTTTACAACTATAGTGATGTCTAGCTTAGAAGGATAAATTAAACATAAATATGAATAAATTAAAAACAATTGTATATGTTTGCATTTTATGTTAAACAGCTTGCCTAAATTACTAGATTCAGAAAGATTTTAATTTAAAAGATTTGTTTATCCAGTGTAAGATATATATTATATTAACAGGCTTTTTTTGTTAAGGTACAATCTTAACTTACCATGTTTGCATACAAAGATGTAGTGAATCTTTTAATACGTAGGTGAACTAAACTTAAAGCAAAATAATAAATCCAAATAGTTCAATTTTATCAGATTTTAATATCAGATTTTAATCCACTTATTAGCTTGTAGTTCTAATCAGAAAAATCAAAGATGAAGCAGAAGCTACAATAGCTGCTCAGCAGCAGAGACTACATATCTTACCAAATCTACTGCTCAGGTTTTTTTTTTCTTCTTTTTTTCGGATGGATAAAATCTCATTAGATTTCAGCATTCTGACTTAGGTATGACGTCTCACCTAATTCAGCCAGAACTTTGAAACTTGCAATCTAGGCCAAACGCTTCATCTRCTAACTCTCTCTAGCACTTTCTATAGGCTGTTACTTTTTAAACTGATTACTTTATGTAAGTAAATTTAGTAGTTCAAAAACTTTAATCAAAAGGATGAAATATGCAGTAGGGTTGCACCAATCTACATGCTTTATATTCTGCATTTGCCAAAAAATAAAAGAAAAATCCAAACAAAATAAATAAATACTGCCCATCTGCTCCCACCAATTCAACTACAATTTAACAGAAAAGAGTCAATTGAGATGCTGTATTATTGATATTTAATTATTTTTACAAAATATGTTGCAGAATATTTACTAGTCCATTCCACAGTATTCTGATAAATAAAATAGAGCTGCAGAAGTTAAAAATAAAGAAAAACAAGTATATGACAGACCATGACTTTGTTGGAGTCTTATCAATCATGTCTCTTCTCTGAGTAGCACCATAACTTTACTTGTAGAGCTGCTCAGTTAAATAATGCCTCGTTTTTATGCATAAACATCTTAAACGCCATTAGGTCACTAAAATCACTCATTTGCATTTGGTTTCCTCTTCCACTAACAGAATTTTTTTGTGGCTTTTCTTATKACTTTTATTTTTCAGATTAGTCACTTAAAAACACCCCTGGAAATGCTGCAAGAAATTAATAAGAATACTTTAGGACCGCTTTTACCTGTAGATGTGATTTCATATGTAGAAGCACTATCTTACTCTTCACTGAATACCATTCATTACTCAGCTCCTGACAATGAAACACTTCAGAATACAACTATTAATGTGAGTAGATCAAGCCTTAAAAATGTCAGGGTTTTCTTCYTTTATAAATTATGTATGATTCGATTGCTTAAAAAATATTATTTTATTTACAGGTTTTGGTTAACACTGTGAACAATTTTTTACAAAAGGACAAAATAATGGTCTGGGAAGCTCTTCCTGTAGATAACCAAAGAATGAGTCTGACTAAACTGATGCATACTACAGAACAAGCAGCACTTCTCATGTCACAGAACATCAAAAAGACAACACAGCTAGATGCTAATGCAAGTGACATAGGTAAGATAAAGAAAATTAATCTAAGGAATACTTTAGATGTGAATTACCCTGAAGAGTTTTTCAGCACAATTATACAGAGTAGAAATGGTGTTATATAAAACACACAGGTGTTAATTTGTATGAATTTCATAACTAACACCTGACTTTCAGTATAGGTATCATAGTTGTCAAATATTGAACACTTGAGCTGCGAGAAAACTAGAGAGGCTGTGGAAAGTTGTCCTTTCAGATTGTCTTTCAATCTCTTGTTATAGCCACACTGTCATAGCGAATCCTCTCATAACACATAAAAATATCCTACAAATTTTATATGCATCAAAATAGCAACAGAATGAGGCTTTTTTGGCTTCAGTGAAAGCATTGTAAGTGAACTCTGAATAAGACTGAATCTTGTGATTCTGATCTTGTGTGGCCTTATTTTCAGAGAAATTTTAGAAGAGGAGAATTAGGTAGTTTCCACTGCATCACTACCATCTTCCTGCATCCTAGTGGCTTCACACCATCTCCTTCCAGTTTTCTCTGACAGCAATAGGTTTACTTTTCCTTCAATGGGAGAAGTGCAAGATTAGCAATAACCATTTTCAAAAATTTTACTCTAATATTGGCAACACCACTCTTTCCTTTTTGTTCTTCCAGATGTACCCAAACTCTTTCTGACCCAATTTCTTATTTAAAATTCACTCCAATCCTTCACTA